>NW_010972528.1:9257231-9257616 GCF_000737465.1 Haliaeetus leucocephalus | reverse complement strand
CCCTAAAGTAAACAGGGCAGTGGCTGCACCATTCAAAGAACCAAAACCTGAACTGAGCCTTGAAATCCCTTAACAAATAGTATGCCCTGAGTCTCAATCCAACCACTATCCAGTTGCTGAGGAAGCAAGGTAAAAAAAAAAAGCCAAACCCAAAACCTGGAGGGTTTCAGCTTCAGTTTCAAAGGATTCAAACAATCACAGACCAATGAAGGAAAGATAAGGGAAAACTCCGCTCAGATATACATAATCCATTTAGGCATATATCATAATCCACTCAGACATAGTCATACACACCATTCCACAAGTCAGGGGATAAAACCTCTAAGATTTAGGTTGGAAATGGGGGGAGTCACTTCTCTAACCATGCAGTTGGCTTGCGAAGGAA
>NW_010972528.1:9235827-9256890 GCF_000737465.1 Haliaeetus leucocephalus | reverse complement strand
CATCTGTCTGGAGGTAATCAATACAGTCCTGATTTGACAACCACAGAAAGGGAAAAAGCAATTGTCCTAACTCTGTACAGATTAAACAAATCTAAATTCTGTCAGCAAATGGCCAACAATCTGCATAAAGACAGCAGGCAAATGCAGAAATATCTTGCTTTTAATCTGCTGAGATGCTTCTCTTGGTAACAAGGTATAGGAGAATATGAGAAGAAGAGGTCTCTTCTACCAAGAAAGGACTTCATACCATTACTGAATCCCCAATGCGAGATGTTAACAGAGGACCTATACTGTCACTACCTTCTTAAAGATGGTGTGATTTATGTTGTTCTCAGCTCACAAAATGACTTTTCTATTTTTATTGCAATACAAAGAACCACAGAGAATCTTTTACTACAAGTAAATGTCAAAAGGACTGCCACCGCATTTGTATAAAACCATGATTTATTATGGTTATTGCACAGTTGTTATGGAGATGAGTTCTGTTTTACTTTTCTGCTTATCTTTACTAAGAACTACAGGATATGTGATTCAGTAGAAACAGCCCTGAGAGAAAAGCTTGCAAAAGCAAAATGTGTCAGAAATATGAAATCACCCTTCCATCATGATGTCATAAAGAAGGCTGCAGATGCATATTCTCTGCCTATTCCCCAAAATCCCACTGGAAGTTTATATGACTTTATTGCTTTGCACAAAAATTCAATTTATACAGCATTGATAGCATTTTCCATGATCATTTAATTCTAATTTAAATTCAGAGCAAATTTTTCAAGTGGTGTAAGAATACTATAAAACCCAACCTCCTTCGTTTTTCTGAGAGAATGTAAACAACTACAGCTAGGGCTCGGAGTTATCTCATAGTTACCTATGGAGATTTTGTCCATTAGGATCAAACAGCATCAGCAAAGAGCACTGATAATAATATACTTTCCAAATACTCAATGAATAATGTATACCCCATCGCTTCTGTGGCAGATATATTCCCAATTAAGTATGCAAAGCTATAAGAACTTGCTTAGTAACAAAATCCAGTTCCCACTGGATTAGTCCTGTGCCAACCAACATGGAAATAACAAGCCAAAGCTCACAAAATTATATTAGTATTATCCACCTTTAATGAAATCATGGAGGTGCCTAACTGTTTTAATAGGTTTATACATATATTTCTATTGTTTTATAATGTTGTTATACTATTTTTCCTTCTGTCTTCCTCCCCCGGACTCCCTCCTTTGTAGCCTTTTCTCTTAAAAAAAGGAGAAGGAGAAGAAGAAACCTACCTGTTACATTTCGAATTACATGTTGTTTTTGGTTTGGGTTGCGGTTTTTTATGATTCACATTAAGTACATTAAAATTATAGCATGATTTTATCTACATTCCTTGCTTCTCATTTTTGGGCAAAAGAATCTCTGTATCTTTAAAAGATCTGCAAGCAAAACATGAACTATAGCTTCTGGAACATAACGTCCTCATCCAACATTCACAAAAGAAACTAATACACAAGATATCCAGAGATGATGCACTTTAAAACTATCAGACTACAAAGTTATAGTCAATGTAATCAGGTAGAAATAGCTTGTATTGTTGGCTTGTCAATATCAATTTAGACCACCCAGTGGTTCTTATTTATTTTTTATCATTGATTCTGCAACTTTCCTGCCCATATCATACAACTAAATTCCTTCTAGTATGACAAAGCCTTAAGGATTTATAGACATTCCTCAAACTGTAACAAATTGCTGTTCTTGTTAGGGTTCCAGCTACAATCCCCATCGGAAAAATGTTATGAGAGAGATACTATCAAAGTGATCTCTGGCTGCTGATCCAGAAATGAAGACAAATCATTTTTAGTTAAAATCAAGAAGGGCAGAAATAGTAGTAGAGTGAAGGAATTTATTAAGTTACAGTCATTTATCAGAAATGAAGAAAATTAATTAAAAACTGTAACTGTTTAAAAGTTTTGAAGGTCTGTAAATCCTTAGTTTAATACTGCAGCTAAGAATCCCTATTTACTCATTAAAAAACATACATCTGGGATTATTTTGTAAGAAAGATTCAGCTTCCTTCTCCAGAAATCAGGTCACATAGAACCACAAGATAAAGTTTATAAACGAAAATGATTTAGTATCCCAGGTTTGCTCTTGGGGTTTTTTTGGGTTTGGGGGTTTTTTGGTTTCTTGAACATAACAGACTTCACTATTATGTTCAGTACAGCTGAGGAGCATCAATGGACCTCCATATATCAGGAAGATGTATAATTGGTATAAGTAACAAACAGAGGTTTGCGGTTTTTCACTCTGTGCAAGATACCAAAAGATCTGTTTAGTGAGACTCAGCTGAATTAACTGAGACTGGTCCTCATCATAGCTTCTAACGATGAAATCCAAACAGAAGAGAAACATGGACGCAGTCTCCAGAGGGATCCACTGAGAACAGTGTCTTAGTAAAAAAGCCAGTGTTTGACACCAGAAAGAAACATGAAATAGAGCAAAACTCCACATCCACAGGACTACGGCCTTCACTGTTGCTGTTACATTTCCTTTTGCACCCAATGTGCTGCCAATGATCTTCCCTTTCAGTTCCATGGAACTACAGAGATGACTAAATATAACTGTCTAGAATGCTTAAGCAACAGAGGAAAATGATACACAGCAAAGGCTCAGTGAGGGTTTTTACCCCGAGTCACTTACCTTCAAACAAACTCTGAAGAAGTAAGGAAAGGCAGCCAAGGTCCCTCCAAGAAGTGAGCTCTTTCCCTCTTGTGGAAAAGTTAATGAGTGTTGAAATGGCCCACTGTGGAATCTGGGGGCACGACAACATAACAACAAAAAAACCCAACACAGTCCCTCCTTTGAGTTCACCAGTCTTTATGTCTTTGGAGTAGACAATAAGGTTAAACACTTAAGGTTGAAAAGACCAAATTATATCCATTGCTGGTATGCCAGTTACAATAGACTTATGCTGTCAAATCCCATACTTCAGCCTAATAAAGCTGGCCTCCAGAAATCACGAGGAAATAATTTCCTTCCTCTAACTCCTTTCACAATTAACAAAGTGAAATTTAGGAGGTCAATAGCCTTATTCTCTTTTCTCACTTAAAACCAAGAGCAGCAGGGTTGTAGTCATCAGTCATATTAATTTCTAAAGGATTTAAGAGAGACACTATGCAAAACCAAGACTGCTGGATACTAAACAAGAGGTTCCCCCGACCTCATCATTTCCCCAGTTAATTTTCTGTTTCTTTCCCTCTACATCTGTCCAACTCTGCTATTCAATTGAACAGATTTTTTCTACCTTTTTTCCGATTCAGTTCTTCTCCCCATGCTATTTTCTCAACATGAAAATGAACAATTTGTTAGCCAGACAAAATTCTTGGAAAAAATATTTGTTTCCTCACCGTAAGATGCTCATCAGAGACTGTATTCATTGCATATGGGCCCCCACACTGGTTTACATCATCATTTGTTTCCACAGCAAACAGAACCTGTCTTACTCATTACCCTACTGGAGACTCAGTTAGTTGAGAGAATCCACTACAGCATGAACTCCAACACAAGGATTTGTCTGTAGAATTAATCTCTCATTTTTAAAGCAGCCTCACTTTCTAGAATTCTGTGAGGGAAAGGAAAAAGAAACTTGAGGGGAAAGAATAATTAGTAAGTTTATTGTTAAAAGAATTTATGTTACTTGCTTCTATATTTAGTACTGTAAGCATACCCAAGCAGCAGTTCAGGCCTCCATCACACAGAATAAGCTTGACCACTGCCACAGAAAAGTAATATTTCAATATGAGGCTAGAACAGGCATATGAATCAAAACCAAACAAGCTAGAAACAAGACTTTTCAGTCAAATCTCATGAGTCCTCCAGTGAGAATAAACAGTACTGTGAATGCGATGCTCAGTAATGATCTTCTAATACAAGAATCTTAGACCTTATTGAACTTCGAGAGTTTAAACAACTGAACTGAATTATATTCTGCCTTCTAGCACCTTGCAGCTATCACTCATTCTAATGCAGAGGACGTTCCCTGTTTATTTGTGACTGCAAAACATCAATGTGAATCACACAACCATTCCAACACACTAGGGTCATGAGGTCACAAGGGATCACTTCCCATGGATGAGTTTTCTAATTCTATTTTAATGAGGATAGCTTTTTTAATCAATTTTGTAAGGCTGGTTAGCTTCTAGGTTTGAAGCATGCACACAAGTCAGTTTAAGCTCCGGCCTCCGTTTTGGCCAAAAACCTCTCAAACCATCAAATGACCATTATTGCTCACTGCTGTATCACCCACTTATATTTTGTCTAACCTCAATATCCAGAGAGCAAATAGGAGACCTTTAAGATTCTATCATCTGGAATGTAAAAAAATAAAAGGAGATGAGAATAAAGAAAATAGATGCTCCATTTTTTTCCTTGTAGCTCTGAATAATACTTCAGGGCAGGTAAGGAAAACATAGACTTCTGGATTTTTTTTGAATACGTCAGTGGTTTCAGCGGACATTTCCTTTGTGATTCTTCAGCTTCACTTACCAGAATAGTGCTTTGTAATATCTGTTCTTTACATTCTTGGAGCTTTCATGCAGGAGATTCAGTATCACCTCCAAAATCAATATGAAATGTCTAATTATGCTGCCATGCAGAATGAAAGAACTTTGGAGAAAAAAACTCTGAAATTACTTTTAGTACACATTGAAAATAAGAGCTGACAAAACATTTCCATTTTCAATGGACATTCTTTCTAATGGAAATTTTTATTAAAGTATGACAACCGTGTGAAAAGGGATGTGTATTAAGTAATAAATGCTCAGAAGTGACAAAAAAGTTAACCTTTACTGTAATCTATAAAATCTTGTGTAGGGAGGGGGAACTAGTAAACGTTCATAAAAGTAGCTTCAAAATGGCAACTTCAAAATCAGTTTTCACTCAGAGTTTGTATTATGGATGCAAATAAAGGCCACACCATATATTCATTGACAAATATATTTTAAAGTGTTACTGTTTTTCAAGACAAAGTTATTTATGCTGGCTCCTTACCGCATCTTATTTTATTGCTTGACCACTCACAAGCAACTTAGATAATAAACGTACATATACCTCTCTAGTAATTTTGCACATGTTCTTCTTAATTAAAAGAAGCATGAAAAACTAAAGATTATAGAAGTTCTTACACTACTGTAACATCCCGATTGTTTAAATATTACAAGAACACATTCCATTCTTTACAGATATTAACTATTAGGCTGCCATACGTATTAATAGTAGTCTAAGATTTCATTTACAATGTGCCTAATTCTGTGTATTAAGAATACATTCTGTATAGTTGATCTAGTTCACAGTTTTGCAACTCACTCGTTTGATTTCTAAAATAACAAATTCTTCAACTGTGTAATTGTGAAGGCAAAGTAAATCAAAAGAATAATTTCTTCAGGTATTGTTTCTTAGAAAAATTTAAGAAAAAATACAATTCTTCAACACAAATTGTCATGGTTAAGTTTAATTCAGACATTTTAGGCAGCTTTACTACCATGTAATGAAAGTGTTAAGTGAGCGTTTCATATCCACAAATATTTCACATTTTAGTCTTGCATGTTATCACCTGGGGCATTTTTCTTATTCAAAATTCTGCCTTTGCCTTTGAATTTTGGGTGTGAATAGAGCTACAAATGGAAAATGAAATTTAAGGGAAATAAAGAATACAACATTATGAGATTCATAGCTCTCACAAAATAATGACCTGGTTCTGCAATCATTACACAAGCTCTTCCATGCATAAGTTGTCCCACTGAGTTCGACTTACCACAAGACTTAAACATACAGATTACAGAGGATTGTGTATTTAACCTCTCTTTCACTTAACAAAGACTTTCTGCCATGATTAGATTTCAGCAGATGGTTAAACTCATAGTGAATTTTCCCATTACTGCAAATACAATGTCCACACATTGATAACTTCAAAGACCGAACTATATAAGTGATATTATTGGTCAGGTTCATGAAGAGGCACAAGCCTTACTGTTATTTTTCTTTTCTTCTTTTTCATAGAAAAGTTGCAAGTTTTAAATACAATACCAACTCCCAGGTACCAATTAAGATCACAGCTGACACGAATACCAAAACTGAATAGACGCAGAAGCTGAATCATTCTTTCCAGTACAGAAATTACCTCTCCACAGGCAAACTAAAGTGCACCACTATTAGCGTGCAGAAAACAAACATGCCTGACTTGCAACTCACTCCATTATAAAGGTACAGTAAATCCATTTTCTTCTCCAATATTTATCCAATAACATTTAAAATGCTTAAGTCCTCTGAAAATAGGAAAGTTCACTATCTTTTGTTTTACATTAAAACTTCATGGTCAGATCAACAATTCTAAAACCACTCCCTTTATTGTAAAAGTTGCACCTGTTTGGTAACTACACTGCAGATAATATATGGAAAAAATACATATTGCTTCCCAATGGACAAATACAAGTGCAAAAGAATCCATCTCTAAGTAATTCATTTCAGTGAAGGAGAGCCATACTGGGGACAATGGAGATTCCACAAAAAAGGTGGCTCTTACGTGGGAACCTTTCCATTATTCAACCAAACTTCCCACACCTGTAAAAAAGGATGTTGCTAAATTGTCTTCATATGTTTTCTGTCGTTCTGACTTCCGTTGACTATGCATGTCTATTGGGTTTGCGTGGCAAGGATTTTGTAGACGGGAGGGTTAGAGGGGGTAGCTTCTGTGAGAAGCTGCTGGAAGCTTTCCCTGTGTCCAACAGAGCCAATGCCAGCCAGCTCCAAGACAGACCTGCTGCTGGCCAAGGCTGAGCCCATCAGCGATGGTGGTAGCGCCTCTGGAATAACACATTTAGAAGGGGAAAAAAGCCCAAAAGCCTTTTATTTTCTCTCCCCTGTCCAGTTGAGGAGGGGAAGTGATAGAACAGCTGCGTGGTGCTTAGTTGCTGTCTCGGGTTAAACCGAGAATAAAATGCCATGACTGACCAGAGTGTATGATTGACAGTCAACCACCATTCTATTTGCCCCTTCTGATGGCAGAGTAAAGCATTCAGACCAACAGCTGAGCCACATGAAGGCCAAGAATCCTGTTTTAGATATAATATGTCCAAGTAGCTGTCTTTATGATCTTAAATCCTCACATAAATAATGCCACTAGTTACAGACAGAGAACTTAAAACAGCACTTATTTCTCCAGAAAACAAAATGTCAAAACCTGATTATTTAACTATGTGTACTAATTTAGACAGTCATAGCTTTCATATAACTTTTCTTCTACCATGACTAAATATAACTTACAAAAAGAAACAAACAAAAAAGCATGGAAAAAAAAAATCTCCGCACGTATACCCCTTTCCTTTTACACTCGAAGTGAGCTCTTGACTCAAGGAAAAAAGAAACAAAGTACTTTTGCTTCACCACAGGTTTGTTACATCAGTCCAGTAACTTCCTCAGAAGTACCAGTCAAATTTTTTCAAGTTACCTAGGAGTTCTTTAAGGGTTTTTTTGGTTTGGCTGGGCTTTTTTTGGAAGCAACTAATATGTTTAGATGAAGAACCATATACCAATTGCTAGGTGGCATAATAGCATATTTTTATTTGATGTTCGGCTGTTTTTTATCTGAAGAAATTGTGCTTGTAGCAATACCATTCCTGTTAAAAGAACTCACAAACTCATTTCATTCCACAACTGCACAGCTTTTATAAACTGACAGCATTACAGTTCTCCAAACACACTCCATTCTCATTAAATGACTAATCTAAAACCAATCAACCAAAACGCATAGAATAACTGCACAGAATACAAATGTTTTACTCCCAAAGTGGAACTCAAATTAAAGTAAATCACAGTTATAGCTCAGATCTGAGTGACCACCCTTCCAAAATAATTGGAGCTACAAAAAATAATAGATAGAAAAATCAAGTAGTAAGTTTCCTTAGTAGCATCAGATTATTACAATCAATTACCCAGGTAAATGATTAATATACTTACAAATTTCAAAAACAACATTATGTAGGCAACAATTATAGGCAGTTAACAAATTTCTAACAATACTGGAATAAACAGACTTTGTTAAAAATAAATGTCAATATTGAATAATTAAAATTATTTCTACTTAGATGGATATTGTCTGAAGACAAATTTTATGTTTATCTAATTCCTAGTATAGTACATATCTGCAAATAAATAGAATAGTAATCCCTAGAAACTGGTTGAACACAAAACCTGTACATTACCTTGCACACCTTATTTTAAATAGTATCTCTACCTGCTCTATTCCTTGGTACCTATTTGAACTGTTCCTTCCTTAGATCCAATATAATACACCTACCTAGGATGTGCACTAAAATGTACATAAATCATACCCACTCATAAGTTCCAGCAAACCTCCAGCTTCAAACAAGTAGCTCATACATAAGAATTTCCTTGGTTGTTTATTTGCAGGCTACATGGCAAATTCAAAGACAGCACAAGCAGTGACAAGAGTGATGTTGTATAGCTTTGACACAAAAGGTCCCAGTCCATGGAAGAAAAGACAACATCCATCCTTCCCTTACTGTCTCCAGAGCATGCAGGATCATAGGGAAGAAAGGATAAATTAAAGCAATCTTAACTGCCGCTCTCCCTAATACTCCCCATTGACTGCTTCTTTCCCTTGTAAGGTGCATCCTTCTGTCCCCTGACATTTTTCCAATAAGCTAAACTGGTAAACCAGCTGAAAGATGGTATAGTTGTGTACTCCTCTGTACACGAGTACAAAGCCACATAAGTTGAGAAAATTAATTGTCTTATAGCCTACTGGGGATCTAAACATGAACCCTAAATTGGGGGCTGGGGAGGAGGGAGGTGGTTGTTGTTTTGCTTTTAAATAAGCAGAACACATTGGGATTATTTGCAGCATGTACAAACATTCTTCTACTTCCATCTTTCTCAGTTCCTAGTCTGAACCCTAGCAGTGCACTACTTAGCCAGCCCTCTAGCTGTCCAAGGAGAATAACATTATGACGACATTCAGAAACTGAAAGTTAAGACATCAGAAAAACAGAACCAGCAACTGTCTAAGAACTAGGGAAAGGAAATGAAAGACATTAACACAGGTGCCTAAGGGTCACAAAAGCATATCGAACACATGACTTTTGAAACCACCTATTTCTATCATTCTACCTGAAAAACAGTGGAAATTAAAGTGCTGAGTCTGTATTGTAGAAATTTTTATTAGTACCTTCAGTCATCTTTAAATACCTTGGAAAAAATTTTCTGTGTTGCACTAGCTTTTAGTAAGATGTCTACTCCTAGGCGGCCATTTGAAAAGCAAACAATTTAGAAAGTGTACTCTATGAAAGGTTTCTACCTTTATTTTTCCCATATCTAGCCATTGCAAACAGAATCTTCTTATAAAGTTTCTTCAAAGCACTCTAAGCTGTTTAAAACACATCACTCACTGTGATGAGAGCCAATTCAGTATCTAAGACCATTCAAGTTGGGTTTGGGTTTTTTCAAGGCACAGTACATGGAAGCTCAAAATGCATTAACCAGCCACAGAAAGGGCAATGGAAAAAAGGAACCATTTACCTCCAAGTAATTCTAGGGTCTGCAAAAATTAAAAAATCATGGCATTGTCTCCGACATTCTCGATAGTCAACCCTGGAGACTTAAGTACCATAGTTTAATGGGAATATCAGACCTTGATCCTCTGCTTCACAACATTAAATTGTTACCCGTCCAGTCAAAACCATAGGTAGAAGAATAAACTATGTAACGTACCAAGACCCCCATTCTGCCACCTGAATCATCTTCTCTTAGTAAATCACCCATGGAAGCCTAAGTGAGATTGCGGGGCTGGGAAAACCTTTGTCTTTTGTACGTGAGGTTGCTCAGTCAACAGGTAACAGAAGTTTTGTTTCAAAAAAATATTATATTAAGAGCATTGAAAAACTCATCTTCTCACTAGTCTGGGCACCCTAACAGTTTATCACAAGTCCTGAAAGAATATGGAATCCAGTGATTTGAGGGGGGCAGAATCCAGGCAGGGATATAGAGATGCACGTAATTAAAACTTTCATAAATCCCAACTGTTATTTTCCAAACATGCATGTTTAGGCTTCTCCCCATACCGATGTTAACGTTCAGTATAAGATTTTAAACTTCCCAGAATTATAATCAGGATTATGTAATACAGCCGATGAGGCTAATAGATAAATCTTTATAATTTTAAGTAAAACTTAATGAAATATGCACACGTATTTGGGTTTGGGACAGATTTTTGAAGATCCTGTTTTTTCATCTGAGCATTTCTTTCTGTTAACAGAAATTGTATGACAATTTGGGGGCATAAAATCAAGTTTACCTTTGGATAACTTTTAATACCTGATCCCATAACTGGCCTGCTGCTTTGACGTCCTTATTGATGATTCCATTTTTTTCAGAATTGTATGTCCACAGCTGGCTCATTTGAGCAAGGCTACATAAAGGTTTTGATATTCTGAATTTATTGGGCGGGGGAATAAATAAATAACTTTGAAACTTAGAGGAAGACTAGTCTCCCTTTATTTTAAAAGTGGAACCTGAAGTTCTCTCATTCTGCTATTGACCTGCTGTAGAAACTTCCTTGGACAATTCATTTCAGAATTCTATTTCTCCATGTATTTAGTGGGGGCAATAAATGATGTTCGCCTTCACCACTAAATCATTTTTAAATCTACAAAGTATATACTGAATGAGCAAACAGGATTTATAAATAATAGCAAGCCATCAACCACATAAATAAATGCCTAAGGTTTTCGTCATGATAATTTTTCTTAGAAACCTACAGTTATATGGATCTAATTCATGAAAATATTTCAAGGTACTCCATGGACACAATTTATAGTGCTGTAGTTGTCTTGCAAATGAACAGCTCATCATACATTCCTTTGTTATACTTCCAACTGGTTATCTTAAATTGTCCTGTGTCTGCAACAAGCAGTTCCAAACATTTGTGATTAAAAAATCTTAATTGCCTCTTTGTAAATGTTACAGAAACATTGCAAAGAAAGACAAAATAGACAAGCAGCATTTTTAGATTAATTATTTCTCCCCATCCCATCTGTTACGTTTTAACAATTCTGCTAAATAGACCCTCCTATGCCTTACTAGTATGTTCTTAAAAATAACACTATTAGTGCTTCCTTTATGAAAGCTTTAAGTTAATATATAGATATTAAGCTGATGTAAAATACCTAATCTCCCATGAAATGGAGCAAGATTAATTCACATCACTGAAAAAAATATAGCCTACACTGTTTCAAAAACGTCTCCTGTTCCTGGTACTCTGTAACCCAAGTGCCCTCCAATAAAATATATTGATGGCATATGTGCATCTCTATATGATTTTATAGATTAAGGAGGCCAGTATCAAGGAAGCTAGTAATAATACATAGGTACATATTAGTATATCACTGGTACAATTTCTTGCTTTGGAAGAAATGTGTTTTATTTAAATAATGAGGGAAGGGGATATCAAGCCATGCCCCTGAACACCAAGTAAAGAAACATAAAGAAGTACAGCATGGGATACTTTCAGGTAGATGCTCAAAAACTAGGCTGAATCACATTCTTTATAAAAAGTATTTGGACCTTATTCATTTAATCAATTATTTAATTACAAATAAAACAAACAATGTTACAGCTATGAACAGCACAAATACACTTGGAGGCCTTTAACGGGTAAATACAATTATATACTGTAATAAAACCTAGCACAGATCTTCTCAGCCCATGGTTCAGAGCACTCAGATACGCTTTTGGAAAAGCATAAACAATGCAAAAACCTATAATTGCAGTGTCAGTCACGGTGTCCATACAGAATACCAAGCACAAAATCATATCTTACTGGATTTATTTCCATGAGTCTTCAGCAAAATAAAAAAACTACAAAGCCAACTGCAGAAGCACAGCGTCCTCTGCTGGGAAAACTGACTTAGGTTTCTTACCTGAACATAAGGAGAGAAAAATCCCGTGACTCTCATAACCAAAATTGAGCTAGTTCAATCAATCATTGTTGCAAAAATCCCGTATTTCACAACACACATAAAAATAGTAGGAGACAGAAGACCATCCTGCATATACTGCTTCAGTGACTTCTAACAATTCTGACTTGATTAATAGCTCAATAGCCATTACTTACATAATTCACCATAAGTGATCTTAAAATACTTTTTCATGCATACTGTCGTTATGGAAAATGACCAATGGAACTATTTGTCAAAGCTAACTAAAAGGGCTCTGAGCACAAATGATCTTAGTCTTTTTTCTTTTATTTTCTAAGATCAGAATTCAGCTACAAAATGTCCCATCTGTAATTTAGAGTGGAACAAGGACTGCAGCATAAGTCAATACCTCTGTCCGATTAATGGAAGTGATCAATTTGACTATATACCTGAAGAAGCTACAGCTGTCTCTTCTAGGAAAATAAGTAAGATACCACTTTCTAAACTGAGGTACAAAGAAAAAACCCACACCTACCCTGTGTGAATTCTCTCTCATTGCAACAGTCAACAGTGCAAGGGTGTAAACTTAACAAAATAGGATGCAACTATCAGAAGCATCTCTCCAATTTGAAAGGCATTTACATTTGAATGTTAAATATAGATTTTGAGGGGAAAAATGAATGAATTAATAGAAAAATATTAAAGCAAATAACAGAAGCATCAACCTCTAACCACAACCAATTAAAAAACAATAGCTTTTGTATATAAATGAATTCACAGGTCACATCCCTTATACATTGCTTCTATATTTTAAGACAAGATCAATAATAACAAACTCTTTCAGACAGCAAATGTCTTTTTTGCACAGAAATACTCCTTTATATTTAAGCCAGCTGAAAACGTTAATTTTTTTGCTTAGTTAAGTAACATAAGACTGAAGTAACCTCACAGCAGTGATATAATGAAGTGAAATTAACTGTCTTCATGGACAGAATGTATTGCTGTGTACCAAATGTTCACTACTGATGCAGGGCAAACATCTTAGTTTTAGTTTGCTATATTAAAAGCCCCAACATGCCCTGATAATAAAAACTGACTACATAGCCAGAGTGGAAACAAATCTCTTGGTTAAAAGGAGCATGGACAGGACAGAACATACCATGTACTGATCTGAAACACTGCAGAAGACAGCAAGGTAAAAACAGGCAAAACCAAATTGTCTTATTGTGTATTAGTTGTACCCCTAAAAAATGTCATCTGCTGTTCAGTTAAAACAGGCAAGAACCACCTTTTTTTAAGACAGGCTGGCAATGCTTAAAATGTTCAACTGTAGCGAAGAATCATATCGCTATAATATTGAATGAACAATGGATGATGGAAAGAGACTCACAATGTGTTAATTTGGCAAATTCATCTCCCTGGCAAAAGACATTCTACTCCAGCTCTTTCATTTTTTAAAATCTTGCAAATACCTTCTTGTTTGGAGTTCTTTAATTGGCTTGTGGAAATTATAACCTAGGTTGTTGCATTTAGTTAAATCAGTAAGCCAACATCTTTTTTAAACCATCCTGGTTTGTATGGCTGTACGTGAAGAACAACTGAAAGACTAAAAATTGTCAGTAGCAGTATGATTTGGAATTCCTGACCATTAAAGCAGTGTGGTCATATCATGTGTTTAATTCACATAGACATAATTTATAATGCCTCTTGAAAAAGATTCTGATTTAGTCCCAGGTCTGTGGCACAAGAGCTTACTGATCTGGATTTTTTCACATTAAAAATTATTAGCTGTCTTGAATCTGTTCTTTTAATGCATATATGATTTTCATGCACAGGTTCCTTTCATGCATGATTTCAAATTCATTCTGTTGTACATTATGCATAGTTCAGTAGCAAATGAAGGGAAGGCTCTGCTGGCAGATCAAAAATTCTAAGGCAGATACTGTTATACACATCAGAAGTCCAGCCTGCTAAAAAATCAAAATTGCTAATGATATCACCAGGAAAAAAAATGGCCCCATCATACCATTCTGCCTCCAACAGTATGGAGATGTAACTGTTTTAAATATTCTGTAGTTCTTCAGAATGCTTGATTTCTTGTATCTTACACATAATCATGATAAATCTCCTTTATTCCAAGAGTACATTAACTTTTCCAACGCTCAAAACGTGTCCTATGTGTGCCTTCAATCATGCCCATGCCCACATCATACAAAAACATAAAGCACTTTTGATCAGAGTAGGTACTTGATGGTCACAGGAGGAAGTATAGCTAGAAAGTTTGGGAAGAAATGTGGGAGCAGCTCAGAACACCTGGCATTTGTTTTTAAGAGTGAACCGTTAGAATTTGTTGTGCTGCATGTTCGCCAAGCCTTTGAAGAACTAGTTTTACAAGCTCAGGTTGGAGGATGGCCTTGTGTATGCCTGGGAAGATGTGGCTGAACACAGTCACAACCAAGTGTATGGAATGTTTTTATCTTTAACTGTTCTGAGGACTGGCAAACATCGCAGCTGAGCCAGACATGCGCTCCTGTGTTAGTAGTATTGGCTGTATGCCATTAGTTCTTTCTAGATCTTTGTTGAAACATATATAAGTTTGATCTTTTAGTGAAATAAACGGAATCTTGTACAGATAGCTTGAGTGCTTAATTCAGTTGCCACACATGGTGAGCCCAACATGATCAAGAGAAAAATCTGACGTGATTAAGAGAAGAAAACGACGTGATCAAGATGAAAAGGGGTAATTCCCCTCCACTGCGGACATGACACAATCTAACAGGGAGAGTTCTGAATAGGTGGCCACGACTCCGAGAAAATCTGAGAAAGCAACCCCTGCGGAACAGGTGAGTTGCGAGATTGCAGTAGCACGGGGCCATCAGCTTCCCAGGAGCATAAGCTCTACTTAAACGTTTTGCAGCAGATTTTACAGGCCTCTGGGTATAAAATAACAGAGGGACAAATTGCTTCACTTTTAGTATGGTTAAAGGATAACTGTAACTGGTTTCCCACAGAGGGAACTTTTGATAGCAAGGTTTGGGGAAGAGTCAGGGAACATTTACAAACATGAAAAAGTTTGGCATTTGGTGTATCAGAAAATTTAATTGTGACATGGAAATTTATTTATACTGCGCTGGTGTGTTGACAGCCAGCAGAGAAAATCATATCAACACAACCTGATACTGCTTTTGAGGAGACAGTTTGTGAGCAGGCCACTAATGAGCAGGATTCTGATTCCGATAATAATTCTTTTGAATCAGGCAAGGTGGACTCCGAAAAAGAACCGGATTTATATCCCTCCTTACCGCCACCACCCGCACCAACACCGTTAACGTACACACCCCGCCGGCAGGCAGGCAGGCAGCGGGCAGGCAGCAATGGGCTCCACGGGATTGCCGGCCCTCACCACTGCATACAGGTCCCCGCCACTGCCTTCCATGCCCGCCGCTCCCCGCCACCCACCCCAACCGCCTGGTACTCCCTCTCCAGGGTCTGCAGAACTTAAAACAGAACCTGGCTTTGCTGCACTGCCTGTATCTCCTTCTTGTGCTAATCCCTCTAATTCTATGTCTCTGTCTAATCCTGTGGCTCCTGCTTTACAGTGGTGCAGAGAAAAGACTGTAGTGCCTTCAGCTCCACCTTTAAAAGACTTCGATGCTAAATGTGACTATTCACTTAATGATTTGGGAAAAAAATACATGTAGCCTGATGCAATGCTGTCGAGAAAAAGATCTACAGCAAGGAGATACCATGTTTACTTTTCCTGTTATATACAAACCCCAGAATCCACCACAGCATGAGGGTTTACCTTATGGAATGAGAAAAGAATTACAGAAATCAATTCATGAAAATGGGTTACAGAATTCATTTACGATGGGAATAGTGGAAGCAATTGGAGGCACTTATACTATGACTCCTTGGGAGTGGAAATTGCTTATGAAAACGGTGTTGACTTCTGCTCAATATGGCAAGTAGAACACAATAATTTGTCAGTGGAACAAATTATGGAGAACTTGTCATCAGGGATGGCTACAGATCAAAATATGTTACAAGGAACAGGCCTTTACATTACACCTCAGGCACAAGCAGCTTTGCCAAAGCAAGTCTTTGATCAAGCTGCTTGTATTGCGATCATGGCTTTACAATGCATACCCGAAACTGGGCAAAGTATCGCTTCGTTTGCCTCTATACGACAGGGCTCTCAGGAACTGTACGTATCTTTTATTGAGCACCTTCAAGCCGCGATAGCATGGCAAGTAGAAAATCTGGAAGCTGAAAAAGTGTTATTTCAATTGGCTTATGAGAATGCAAATACAGACTGTCAGGCTGTATTGAAAACTGGTAGAAGAAGAGCTACTGACGTTGGGGAATATATTAAGATATGTCAAAATGTAGGGACAGAAACTCATAGAGCTAACATGTTAGCTGCTGCACTGTCACGACAACTAAATGTTAATCAAGTTACTGTTACATGCTTTGAGTGTGGAAAATTGGGACATATGGCTCAGCAATGTCCTAAACGACAGAAATCCAAACATGATAAACCTCCAAATCAGTTGTGCCCTCATTGTAGTAAAGGCTATCATTGGGCGAATCAACACAAATCGAAATTTGATGAAAAAGGTAATCTCTTACAGGGAAACTACAGGAGGGGTGTGAGAGCCGGTGCCCCACAAACCAACAGGGTCTGGAATTCAGTGCAGGCACCACTAACCAATTGGACTGCTACACCAACAAGCAGCCCGCAAGAACCATCTGTGACCTCCAGCCCACAACTACAGGGAGTACCAGGTTGGATTTGGCAACAGCAGGCAACCTCTCAATGAAAGAACAGAGGATTTATATTGTGGGGACTGCAATATTCAGACCTTTGCCTGATGGCATGTTAGGATTAATAATTGGACGATCTAGTGCTACGACACAGGGAATAATTGTATACCCTGGAGTTATTGATTCAGATTATCAAGGGGAAATTAAAATCATTCTAGCTTCAGTGCAAATTCCATGTACAATTCCAGCAAACACAAAAATAGCCCAATTAACAGTATCTTTGGTAGCACCAGGAGAACTTTTGTATTATAGTCACAGGAAATATAACACAGCAACAGCCGATTTTAAATTTGCAAATTGAGGGTAGAAGGTTTTCAGGATTGCTAGATACCGGAGCAGATGTTTCTATAATATCAAAAAAGGACTGGCCAACTTTGTGGCCATTGCAAATAGCTCTTTCTACAATTGTTGGTATAGGAGGCACTCGACAGCCCATGCAAAGTGCCAAACTTTTGTCAGTAAAGGGGCCTGAGAAGCATGAAGCATGGATTCACCCTTATGTACTTGACTTATCTGTAAATTTGTGGAGCAGAGATTTATTGAAACAATGGCACATTACCCTAACCACAGTCAATACAAATTTATCCTAAGGGTCACTGATGTAAAACCCCTGCTCAAACTTATGTGGCTAACCTCCACACCTGTTTGGGTCGATCAGTAGCCATTAAAAGGGGACAAATTGAAATAAGCACATAAATTAATTCAAGAGCAATTGTAGCAAGGACACATTGTCACTTCAAATAGTCCATGGAACACACCGATTTTTGTTATTCCCAAAAAGTCAGGAAAATGGATATTATTGCAGGATTTCCGAGCGATAAATGCAGTGTTACAACCTATGGGGATTACTCAGCCAGGAACACCAAATCCTGCAATGATCCCTAAAGAGTGGGAATTACAAGTCATTGATTTAAAAGATTGCTTCTTCACGATTCCTTTACACACTGATGATTGTGCACGTTTTGCCTTTTCAGTGCCTAGTGTAAATAACACTGAGCTGTGCAGTGTTATCAGTGGACAGTGCTACCTCAGAGCATGATGAATAGTCCAACTGTAGTTGCTGCAGCTATTCAACCGAGCCGAGATGCATTTCTAAATGCTATAATATATCACATGGATATTTTACTTGCAACAGAAACAACACAGTATTTGGAAAGTGTTGTGCAACATCTTGAATATTCTTTGCAAACCTTTGGACTTCAAATTGCTACAGAAAATTTCAAAAGATGCTGCCCTGGAAATATTTAGGGTGGATTCTTACAGAAAGAACAGTACAGCCTCAATCATTAAAGTTGCAGACAGATACACGAATTCTGAACGATGCTCAAAAATTATTAGGAACAATAAGCTGGGTATGACCCATGTTAGGTATAACCACAGAGGAATAAAGTAATCTGTTTAACGTTCTGAGAAGTGATCCTGATTTAACATCACCACGGATTTTAACTCCAGCTGCCAAGGAAGAGTTAAATTTAGTTTCACAAAAGATATCTTTATTACAAGCCTATAGAAGGGACTTAACTTTACCTGTTGATATGTATGTAATACAAGGTCCAAAACAACCTTTTGCTATTACAGGACAACATGATAAAGTTCCGCAGAAAATGTTATATTTGGAATGGGTATTTAACATTTTAAAGAAAACCGCTACACAGCCTTTGGAAATTATTATGACTGTGGTACAAGTAGCACAGTCACATACTCAGTGTCTCATTGGTTTTGATCCCGATACATTGTATCTTCCTTTTTCAAAACAAGATTTTGATAACCTTTTTGTTCAATCACAATCACTGCAAATTGCATTGGCTGCCCTTATGAACAAAATTTCTTTCTCACTGCCTAAACGTAAGTTACTGCAAAACCTTCATACATTAAACATCAAACCACAGACAACAGTATCAGATATTCCTATTGTTAATGCTCGTACAGTTTTCGTAGATGGCTCCGGAAAAACTGGAAAAGGTGTAGTTGCCTGGCTAGATAATGGAGTATGGCAGATGTCTGTTGTTTTGTTACAAGGTTCCACGCAGTGTGTGGAATTACAGGCTGTTTTACACACTCTAGCTTTATTTCCACCTGAACCACTCAATATTGTTTCTGATTCAGAATGTCATGTGTTGTACAGCGATTACCAGGATCTTACTTAAAGGAGAAAAATGATGAAGACTTATTCAACAAATTTTTGGAATTGCAAACTGTTTTAAATAAAAGAGCTTATCCTTTGTTTATTTGTTGCATTGGGTCACACACTGTGCTGCCAGGACCTTTGACAAAGGAAATGCCATGGCTGACTCTTTTACTGTTGGCACAGTGCAATTCCACTCTGCTGTGGCCTCTCATTCCTTTTTTCACCAAAATGCTGCAGCATTGCAAAAGATGTTTAATTTGACAAAAGCACAGGCTAAAGATATAATTTGTTCTTGTCCAGGTTGTCAAAGAGTTGCTTCTGCTGCAGTGAGCATTGGAGTTAACCCATGTGGTTTACATTCTAATGCTATTTGGCAAAGTGGTGTTACACATGTATCTGCCTTCGGCTCCTTGAAATTTGTGTATGTTTCTATTGATACCTTTTCGTCTTACATTTGTGCTACTGCTCATTCTGGAGAAAAGGCACGTGATGTTCAACAACATTAGTCATGACTCTTTGCAGTTATGGGGGTTCCTCAAACCATTAAAACTGACAACGGTCCAGGGTATGTAGCTAAATCTACTCAATTATTTTTGCAACAGTGGCAGGTATCCCACATGACAGGAATTCCACATTTACCTACTGGACAAGCAATAATTGAGCGTGTGCATCATGCCTTATAGTCCATGTTACATAAACCAAAAAGGGGGAATATGCCACCACAAGTACAGCTAGATAATGCTCTGTTTACTTCGAATTTTTCAAGTCGCTCACCAGACTCAATGGCCAGCACAGCGATAGATTGGCATTTTAAAACTCCTGATTCTATTTCACACAGACCTAAAGTACTGTATAAGGATCCTTTTAGTGGACCTGGTTGGAATGGACCTGTGGAACTAAACACTTGGGGGCGAGGCTATGCTTGTGTTCTTCTTCCCCCAGGAAAGAAGTGGATTCCAGCTAAACATGCGAAGCCATATCATGACCTGGCGAAACCACTCAGACAACCCAATCCCGCAGATGAAGACTCTGAATTTGAAGAGGAGAAACAAATGAGGAGGAAGCAGCGCATCAAGAATGAGAAGGCTATCACGTGGAGAGATTTGAAGAGAATGCAGCGCCTGAGCCATGGTGACCATATAAAGAACCATTCCTTGCATAGTTTGAACCTGACACAGAATCACAAAGATTCAGTGAAGATACGTACTTCACATCCTTATGTTTTTATAGCAGTTCAATTTGTAGATGTTGTTTTACGTAACCATGCTTTTGAAACTAATCTGAGTTAACTTTGGTATTTTAGCTGTTTTACTCATAAGAATACATCTGAATTAAGTCTTACAGTAATCATGCCAATGTGATGTTGTGCTGAATTGTGGATCCCTGTAAATATGACCAAATCATGGGAAGGGGAATCGGGATTAAGTCAATTATTTAAAGCGGACAATTAGTCACCCAAAATGCTTTATAGGATGGCTCATTGCCTTAATAATATCAGCTATCATTATTGCAGCTACTGCCGCTGTTGCTACCATGGCACTTGCAAAATCCGTTCAGGCTTCTCACACAGTAGCTAATGTATTAGAAAATATTACGGCTGCAATGAATACCCACGTACAAAATGATCAACAATACTAGCACGATGGGAAGCTTTAGAAGCAGTGGTAGTTTGGCTTGGAGTGCATTAGGTTTGTGTGGCAAGGTTTCGGTAGTGGGGGGTTACAGGGGTGGCTTCTGTGGGGGGCTGCTGGAGGCTTTCCCCTGTGTCTGATGGAGCCAATGCTGGCCAGCTCTAAGACGGACCTGCCGCCGGCCAAAGCTGAGCCAACCACTGATAGTGGTAGTGCCAGTGCCTCTGTGTACAAAAAAAAGAAAAAAAGAAAAGCTGGAGACAGGGAAGAGAAAAGGGCTTGTGGAACACACAGAAACAGCAGCTGAAGAGTGAGAACACGTAAGAGAAACAACTCTGCAGACACCAAGGTCAGTGAAGAAGGAGGGGGAGGAAATGCTCCAGGTGCCAGAACAGAGATACCCCTGCAGCCCGTGGCGAAGACCATGGTGAGACCAGTTGTTCCCCTGCAGTCCATGGAGGTCCACGGTGGAGCAGATATCCACCTGCAGCCCAGGGAG
>NW_010972528.1:9233351-9234873 GCF_000737465.1 Haliaeetus leucocephalus | reverse complement strand
AGGCCAGGATGCCGTTGGCCTTCTTGGCCACCTGGGCACACTGCTGGCTCGTATTCAGCCGGCTGTCAACCAGCACCCCCAGGTCCTTCTCTGCCGGGCAGCTTTCCAGACACTCTTCGCCAAGCCCGTAGTGCTGCATGGGGTTGTTGTGACCCAAGTGCAGGGCCTAGCACTTGGCCTTGTTGAACTTCATACTATTGGCCTCAGCCCATTGATTCAGCCTGTCCAGATCCCTCTGTAGAGCCTTCCTACCCTTGAGCAGATCGACCCTGCCTCCCAGCTTGGTGTCGTCTGCAAACCTGCTGAGGGTGTACTCAATCCCCTCATCCAAATCATTGATAAAGATATTAAACAGAACGGGGCCCAACACCGAGCCCTGGCGAACACCACTTGTGACCCACCCCCAACTGGATTTAACCCCATTCACCATAACCCTCTGGGCTCGTCCATCCAGCGAAGAGTTCACTTGTCCAAGCCACGAGACACCAGCTTCTCAAGGAGTATGCCATGAGAGACAGCGTCAAAGGCCTTGCTGAAGTCAAGGTAGATAACATCCACAGCCTTTCCCTCATCCACTATGGTGGGCCCCTGGTGTCCAGCCAGGATCAACCCATCACACAGAGGTAGACAAAATGCATTACAAAATAGAACGAAATTACATTGTGATTGGGAATTTCAAAGACAAGGGCTCTGTGTAACTCCTTTACAAAGGAATGAAAGTGTATGAGATTGGAATTAGGTGAAGGTGCGTTTGCTACTAATATTGCAGGAGACATCTAAGATCTTGCACAGATATTATAAGATCAAATGGGAAATACAAAAAAATTACCAGAATAAGGTGTTTTTCAAAGAATTGTCTAATAGTGTTAAGTGGTTAAATCCAAAAACATGGTTTGAAGGTTTAAATCTGTGTATCTGAATTTCTATTGCTATTGGAGGGTTATTAATCATTTGCGTGTTTGCAGCAATCAGAATCATCTGAGGAGCACTACAAGGATTGCGTTGTTTCGAACCTAGAGTCCTCGCTGCCATCCTCATGAATCTGATGTTCCTAAACAAAAAAGGGAGATATGGGAGCAGCTCAGAACACCTGGCATATGTTTTTAAGAGTGAACCGTTAGAATTTGTTGTGCTGCATGTTCGCCAAGCCTTTGAAGAACTAGTTTTACAAGCTCAGGTTGGAGGATGGCCTTGTGTATGCCTGGGAAGATGTGGCTGAAGACAGTCACAACCAAGTGTATGGAATGTTTTTATCTTTAACTGTTCTGAGGACTGGCAAACATCGCAGCTGAGCCAGATCTGTGCTCCTGTGTTAGTAGTATTGGCTGTATGCCATTAGTTCTTTCTAGATCTTTGTTGAACATATATAAGTTTGATCTTTTAGTGAAATAAACGGAATCTTGTACAGATAGCTTGAGTGCTTAATTCAGTCACTGCAAGAAAGACAGACTTTTTCTTAGCTTCCACCTGCAAGAGGGAGCTGTAGTGAAAGAAAAGGGGGCTCAGGCTATAATACTCAGAA
>NW_010972528.1:9201889-9232766 GCF_000737465.1 Haliaeetus leucocephalus | reverse complement strand
AAGTTTGATTTTATGAGTTACCTTCCTCTTGTTTTTCATTTCTCAGCCTTAATGTGTTACAGTACAAACCTGCTATTTATTAAAGCCTAGTTAGGAATGCCTGAGCCTTTTCCCTATTCCCTCATTTTTTAGCAAAATGCAATAACTTCAAAGGGATTTTGATCTGCATGTAAGATCTGAATGACTTCAGAGCAGCACATGGGGACAGTGGACTACAGAGTGCCAGGGAGCAGCACTACGAGAGGGGAAGGTAAGAACTGAACAGGTGGATAAAGGGAGTGTTGTTCCTGGTGAGAACTGATGATGAAAATTAGAGCAGAATGTCAGAGCACACTCAAAATAATGCCATTTGAGTGCCAGCATAAGCAGAAGAAATCTGAACGTGATACATAATACAAAATGATAGCAGTGGAAGGGCAAGTGGCAAGGTTCACCAAGAACTATGTGTCATCTGAATCTGGAAGAATAGTCACACTGCAAAATTCATATGTCAATCAATTGGCCAGGATTGCTATAATAGAAAAATGGACTAGCGTGTTTATTCCCTCCTCCTCACATATTTTAATTTCAATCAAAAACATTTAATTTACTAAACTCAGGTTTCTCGGGGAATTATGCTGGGACCTCTCTAATTCCTCCAGCTGCAATTCCCGCTAACTGTAACACAGTAACAAGCAGCATGACATTATTTGAAAAAGATATGTATAATGAACTGCTGGCAGAACAGCAAAGGAAATATTTATTTCATGTCCCTATTATGAATCTTCTTGTATTTATTTGCCACAATAAGTACTAACAGTGATTGCTCAAAACTTTTCATTTCTACCTGACTGGAAGCTGTTTTCTTACTGGAATCATAGTTTTATTATTTCCTATAAATACAGCGAAAAACTAAGGTATATATAATAATGAGTCTAGGCTGATTGGCTGTATTAAATTGAATTGGCTATATTAAATTCAAGCACAGTAATCATCTGTCCTTATTGTGCCATGCTCCAACCTTACTCCTATGGAAACAACAGAGACTAATATTTTATTTCTGCATGATCATGCTGAAGCAGGATGCAACTGCTTCCCTGGAATCACATTTTCTCTTTCCACCCATTTGTTCTTCAGAACATGCTGTCTTTCTGTTTTATCCACCCAGCACTGACAAAGGCACTGACAAACTGGGGTGAATCTAGCAGAGGGCCACCAAGACTGTGAGGGGCCTGGAGCAATTGAGGTACGTGGAGAGGGCTGAAGGACCCAGGTTTGTACAAACTGAAGAAGGGAAGGCTAAGGGTATCTAAATGCAGTTTTCAATTACCTAAAGGGGTGAGAGTTTATACAGAAGTCACAGTCAGTCTCAGGGGACGCAACAAGAGGCAACAGACACAATCTGCAAACAAACAAAATTCTGATTACTTAGGTGGAAAAAATTATACACCGTAAGAGCAATCAAACCCTGGAACAGAGGTCCAGCGAGATTATGGAATCTCCATCCCTGGAAACGCTCAAAATTCAGTTTAAAAAGATCCTGAGCAACTTGAAGCAACAAAATTGTCCCTGCTCTGAGCAGGGAGTTGGACCAGACGACATCCAGAGGTCCCTTCCAAACTGTATTTTCTATTGTAACTCCATAAAGACTAACATCAAGACTCAGAAAAGTGAAATATACATCTCCTTGGCTAACGGGATAAGACAAAAGTTGAAATTTTGAGCAATAGCTCAAACACTTTTACTGGTTCCTCAAAAAAGTTTTGTTAATTCATGACAGACACACATATCCAGACTATAATGCTGCATCTTGTATTGTCAAGAGTTTAAGCTGTTCTGAAACAGCTTTCACTAGGCCAGTGGTCTCCAAAGCAGGGTGCACACACCCTAGAGGCTGTGCAAGAGTATCCAATGAGGTGTGAGGAGAAAATATTAGAGTTCTATTTATATTTTATCTCAAAAAATAAGAATGAAATTAAGTTTTACTAATACTTAATATACAGCTTAACACTGGCAGCCTCACTCAGTTCATGTATCAGACAGTCACATGTCACTTACAGTATATGAGGTGTCCTGAGGGAAGAGTGGGTGTTCCACAGCATGGAGGGCTCCACAGTAGCATCCACTTTCACTCACGCTTGTTAACTCACTTTCAGCTATAACAATAGTTAACTCACTATTGTGACATATTGCCCGTTTAAGTGGATTTAGAGTTTATACCATCTAGTTTTAACTAAACGAACCCTCACAAGATGGACAAGTGCCTTCTTAAAAAGATTCTTGCAAAGAAACCATGGATTGAAGATGATGCCAATTATGCAAGTACAAGCCAACAACAAAATGGCAGAACTAACAGTTCTCTTACTCCTGGTAGGAGCTCTTCATCAGCCACATTATGAGGTAAAAAAACAATGATGAGCTAATCAGATCTGACAAGAAGTTGGTCAAAAAAATCAAAATTGTCAAGAAAACTATTTGAAATATGGATTTACTTCCCCTGTCATTAACAATGAACCTTGCTCTAAACGTATATTGTGCCTTGAGATACATATGTGCCAATGATAGTATGAAGCCATCACAGTTAGGAAGACCTTTAGGCATCCAGAACATGAAGACAAGCCTGTACCATTTTTTGAGATGTTTAAAGTCATGCAATAGTTCATCCAGTACTTTACAGAATTTCACTAAACTTAACGATAAATATTTAGAAGCCTCTTTCAAGATTTGTTACCCAATAGCAAAAAAACAGAAAGCCACATACCATTGGTGAAAAAAACCTGTTATTCCTGCCACGGTAGAAATGGATGAAATAATACACACAAACAACATGGTGAGGAACTAAAATGCATTCTTTTGCCAGCAAATACTGTTCTAACACACAGATTAAAAACTGCTGAAGATCTGAAGAAACAAGAATTAGAACAAGTTATACAATGTGGCATGTCTGCTATGCAACTGATTGAAATTACAGATTATTTTATCATGCCTCAGTTTATGCTATTTGCTGGATTCTGTTTCAATAATGAAATACATGAACTACTACTTTTTTTGAGTCACTGAAGGAAAGATGTACAAGACAAGATATATTCTCAACAATAAATGACTTTAATAAAAACAATTTTTATGGAAAAAAATTGTGTAAGTGTAACCTCTGACAGAGCAGCTGCTTTGACTAGAATAAAAAATGGATTATATGTGGTAAGGTTACAGACGTAGTACCACACATGAAATTTATTCACTGTAGTCTTCATAGGAAAGTTATTGCAGTAAACAAATTGGGGCCAGAAGTGTAGAAAGTGCTAAAGCATGTCACGGTTAGTTTTACAAAAACGAGACCTTTTAGTAGTACAATTGTCACAATACTTTGTAATGAGATGGAGAGTGGCCATGAAAATCTTTTGTGCCACACAGATGTCAGCTGGTTATCTTGTGGCAAAGTGCTTTAAAGAGTTGTCAAACTTAAAGATGTTACACGTTTTTATTTTACAAAAAGACAAGTGTTCCAAATTTGCTGGCCTTTTCTGTGTGATCAGTGTTATGCTACCCAGAAGATAGTTTTGAATAAAGAAACACAATCTGTCCCTTCAAGGTAAAGGTGATGTTTTACAAATTGGTGAGAAAGTAACAGTTTTTCAAAACACACTCATGCTATCAAGACAGCACTTTGAAAACAGATATTTGGACAACATTTTCAACAACAAAAATCACATAAAGCCTGTTACCTATAAAAACTCTCTTATCTGTACATTTAAACTTGGAAACAGAATTTTCTACCCTGCTCAAAATCTTCCAAGCAAATAGTTTCAGTGGGTTTTTAACCCCTTGATTAGAAGTATAAAAAAGCAACCCCTTCCAACTGGTTTGTGAGAACAACTGATTTGCATCAGGGAAGGTGGAAATTTACTAGGCAAACTTCAACAAAAACCTTTGCATAATAGGTGGATGAGATTCAAAAAATTAGTATTATGATTTAGTAAGTGTGGCCGAAGATGCACTTCTTCCATTTTGCTCTATGTATCTGTGAAGTATCTTTTTCAGCTATCACAGCCATTAAAATCAAGTATTAAAAATAAACTGAACTTAGAACCAGACCTTTCAATAACTGCATCACAATGTGTTAAATCAAGATTTTAAAAAATAATGAAGCATATTCAATCACATTGCGCTCACTAAAAATGTCATTTACATTATAACAATTTTATTTTGTTAATTTTTATTAATGGTGTTTACTAACTTTTTCACTCCCATAAAAATATTAGTTAATAACAAATAATTATATTAAAATAAATATAATAAAATAATAAAGTTATTTTAAAATATTGTTTATTTCATCTTTATCTCATCCTTTCTTAATTTCTATTTTTGTGTATGGTTTATAATGTGCATAATAGTACAGTGGTACCAGTATATAATTTATAAATAAAAACTTACATTGGGGTTGCACGCTCAAAAACTTTTTTGCTGATGGGGTGAGCGATCAAAAGGTTTGGAGACCACTGCACTAGGCAATCACACAATCAATGTGATTCACTCAATCTGACTGCACCTTAAAGCAAGTTCATCATTCATTTAAAGTAAAGGAAAAGCATAAAATTCCATTTCACAGAATATTCAGCACAGTATACTGGACTGCAAATATATTAAGATTCAAGAGAGAAGCTAGAAACTCTAAATAAAGCTTGAGTTACGTGAAGGCATCCAAAAGATTTTTGTGGATTTAGTAAATTATTCTTCATGCATATTGCAAAATTTAGGACACCAAAAATCCCACTAAAAATCTGGGCAGCTTAGTTATTCAAATAAATCCTCACACCAGCAGGTGGTCAAAGAAACCAAAGCATTCTTCATTTTCAAGGAGGCACAGCTTAATGTCAAGAATTTTTAAGTATGGGCTAACTGTGCCCTTTTGTATAAACATTCCAATTAGTTAGGCCTGTTAAATGAAAGGCATGGCAGATTGCTCCAAAAAGTTTCTAAGGCACTATTTAATGCCAAACTTGCAAACATTTAGCAAGACAAACTCCAGGAGCAAATACAGCTGAAGCTGTAAAAGTGGAGCTGCAAGAGACAGCAAAATCCCCTGAGTTACTCTGCTGTATTATTTGAATTGAAATCATCGGTTAATTATGAAAGCAATTACACCACAGACCTACTTGCTTGAATCGAACTACAGTTTACAGTACGTCACATTAGAGTTAAAACCCCACCTTTACAAACAGCTTCCATTAAAAAAACTGAACAAAATCCAAAACTGTATTTATTTTCTAATAAAGAAAAATAGCTATGAATATAAACCTTTATAGATTGGGGAAGAAGAGAGACATGAGTCTTTAAAAATTAATTACTTGGTTATTGAAGTCAGTGGAAATTGTTTTCATGTTCAATGAATATTTTAAGGATTAAAAACATTTTAGAAACTTAAAATTTTTGCCTTCTCTGTGAAATTTCCACTCTGGTCAATCAAGACGCTTTAATTATGTTAAATTAAATTAATTTAATACTATTACAATTTATGTTATTTTGTAGTTTGGTTTCTTCTCTCCCACATACCAAAAAGACTATGAGGTGCAGAGGAGTTTAAAAAAAAGTAAAAATTTGAAAGGGTGGTTTTAAGTGTCTTTCATTGCCCGTTTTCACTTCTGATCCTTTTTTCTTTTGAAAAAAATTTAAAAAGCAAGCTATCGTTGCAAAAAAACCCACATAATACCCAGCTTCTAAACTTAATTACTACAGTTATTATGAAATACAGTCTTGCAATGTCCCTACAGCATGTTTTATACTAGACAGAATAAAATAGTGTAAGGCTCTAACATATTTTAAGTGAATTGTTGTTCCAGAATTTCCTTGCATCCCTGATAGAACAGTACCACACGCAAGAACATAGAATCATTATTTAGCATACACAGTCAAATCTCAATAGCAATTGCAAAGTATTAATAACAGCAAAAGTATAAAAACCCAGCTCTTGAATACCAGGCTATTCAACGATTTGGAGACCTCCACAGTGAGAATTTTTATTGTGTAGATTTTCAGGGGCACCTACCAGTATTTTGTACTCCTAGAGCTATGGTGAGTTTGTGACTTCTGCTTCTCTAAGTGTTTACCTACCCTATCCAGGAATCAATCTCAACAGCCTCCGAAAAGAAAATGATCTTCTGTTACTTTCATGAATTATAAAGTATAGAACTAATTTAAGGTCTATCAATATCAAACACTTCTAGCATCAAAATACACACACAAATCCCTTAACTATAAACACAGGTCCCTTAACTCAACAAAATCCTTAGCTGAGCCTTTGATTGCTTGGTGTTTGAGGAAAATAAAATTATATTTATCCTAGATTTTTTTTGCTTATTTCTGATAGTTCTAAAGAGAAATCTAGGAAATCTTAATGCACATTAATCCCATTGCAAACAGAGAGGATACTTTCTTGACTAAAAATTATTCCTGAATGAAATTCAATTAAATAGCACCCAGGGATTAGAAATGTGTGGAAGCAAATTCCTCTTTACCAGAATTTGTATTTACACATACTTGTTTGCAGTATTTGCCAAAATCTAATTTGAAGCACCTGCAAATACTTAACTTTTCCCAACAGCTGGAAAAAAGTTTGATACAAACAGGCAGTCCGTTTGAGAAATATGGGTTTTTTTAGTTGAAGTTTTAAGGTGAAATCTTAGGACCATTAGAAAAATGTTAACAGAAGTTTTAACAGCAAGTTCTTTTAACATATTAAGTACCAAGTCTCTCGGTCCAAATGCTAAAGCTTGCATTAGGTTCATGGATATTTAAGTGAATACATTAAAAACAGAATAGGGTGTGAAGCGGGAGGGTTATGATTATGTTTAAGACTACCCAGCTTTACACACTTTACTGAGACATGGATTTTAGCAGAAACAAGTGCAAGAACTGTACAAATCATTTCTTTTTCAGCTTAAAGTAAAAAATGAAACAAAGACTATGAAAAATTCATTTCAAGCTAACTGACCTGAAAAAAGACTATTTTCAGTGAGATGAAAAGCTTTCATTCAGGTCACCTTACCTTTTGTATTTGAGCAGCCTATTATCTGTAACTGAATTTAGTTCAATTTCTAATTAGCATCTTCAAATAAGCAGCCAAACATTTTATTTTGAGAAGTTTGAATTAAAAGTGCAGACCTAACAGAAACTTATTCTTTAAGGGCGATAGGGGAGTGGACTCTTTCTGGTTTTGCTTTCCTAACAGTAAATCTTCACCCAGTTCCAATTGAATTAATGAATACTTATCATTGACATAACACTGCATCTTTGCGCACTCAGCCCAACCAAGTGCTTCTCTTGCAGAAATCAAATCTCTTTATCACGTTTCAATTTGTGTAACCAAAAACTTATCACAACCGTATCTGAAAAGTCACACTCAAAAAGCTACCTTGTAGTTATCTACAAAACAAGACCGACAAAAATTCAGTAATTTCTATTACCTGAAAATAAATATGGTCTATTAAAAAAACCCTTCAGAATAAGAAAAAGTGATCTGAATTTTTTTTAACAGCTGTCATCAGCTAAGACTTCAGTACCAATTTGTCACTTCAATGTGCTCTTACTAGCATGCAGCATATAATAAGCAAGCAACAAAGATACTTAGGAGAAACTCTCCTGATTCCAGCTGGATCAAAATAATAAGCAGGCAGCAACTTAAAATAAGCTATAAACTTTTCCAATAATAGAAATAAGCATATAGAAAAGAAAAAGAATATCCAATCTTGATCAACTAACACAAAACAGACTCCTGTTTGCACTACATCCTAATTAGTATTGTTATTACAAATTCCATTTTGAGAATGTATCTTTAAAAGAGATGAAGAATCTTTAGATTTAAGTTCCTTGATTTTCCTCAACACTTGGTCATAGAATTCATATCAGAATCTTCTCTGAGTTTGTTGGGGAAGAAATCCAGTGTAAACCAAATTCCAAACAGTAAAACAAAACCCTTCTTTCCCTTGCCCCCATACAAAGGAATGAATCTGTAAAATGATTAATTTTTTTTCTAATATCTGCATTTCTAGAACTAATTACTGTTCATAGACACATCATAATTGGCTTGTTCAGACTTATTAATGATGTCATGACTAATTACAATGCTTAATAGGCCATCGGAGGTAGAATTCCAAGAATACATCCACAAAATTGTGTTTAATGTGTGAAAGGAGAAACGATAATGGAGAGATGAAGACAAACCATGTATCAAAAATCAAGAATGAGGACAGGTTATTAAGAAAAAGTATCTGAAGAGAGAACAGATGTTGCCAGCTGACTCCTGACTCTTGTGGCAAAGCTGCCCTTTCATTAGTAATTACAACCCTTTCGTTTATCAGATACTTATTCAGATGAAGAACTGAATTTGTGCTTTTTGTATATTTTTTTAAAAACCCAGTCATCATTCAGATGGTCAAAAGTGGCTGCCTAGTCCAAATGAATCCATTTGGATCCACTTTTAAAGACTTCAGAGAACATTTTTTTCACCAGTTTTGTCACCCAAGTTAATGAAAAAAAACCTGTCGTGGTTTAACCCCAGCCAGCAACTAAGCACCACGCAGCTGCTCACTCACTCCTCCCCCACCCAGTGGGATGGGGGAGAAAATCAGGAAAAGAAGTAAAACTCGTGGGTTGAGATAAGAACGATTTAATAGAACAGAAAAGAAGAAACTAATAATGATAATGATAACACTAATAAAATGCCAACAGTAGTAATAAAAGGATTGGAATGTACAAATAATGCACGGTACAATTGCTCACCACCTGCCGACCAACACCCAGTTAGTTCCTGAGCGGTGATCCCCCGCCCCCACTCCCCCCCTAGTTCCTATACTAGATGTGACATCACATGGTATGGAATACCTTGTTGGCCACTTTGGGTCAGCTGCCCTGGCTGTGTCCTGTACCAACTTCTTGTGCCCCTCCAGCTTTCTTGCTGGCTGGGCATGAGAAGCTGAAAAATCCTTGACTTCAGACTAAACACTACTTAGCAACAACTGAAGACATCAGTGTTACCAACTTTCTTCACATACTGAACTCAAAACTTAGAACTTCCAGTTCCAAAAGATACTCTAGTAATAGTGGTGTAAATCCAAACAATTTATTAGTTGTATGCAGTTAAAGTGGATTCACACCCATTTAAGAAACCAAAATATAGGCTAGGTTTGAACAGAAGTATCAAGGAAATGAATTTAAATACATGGAGTCACACTTACAAGAAAGGACTTCCTCTCCCATTTAGTTTCTTCAACAATGTTTTTTTAATCAGGGGTTTGTGTGGCCAGTTCTTCTCTCCACTTGGTTCACTTATTTTTTCTAGAACAAAATAAAATGAGAGATACTATATCAAGGGGTTAAACAGTACATGAAGAAGAATAAAACAAAACAAAACATAAATAATAGGAGGTGGATACTGAAAACCATAGCTGAATAGAGAGTAGTATATTTGTTATAACCCTTTTTAACACATGATAAGTTGCTTAAACTTACCAACCAGAGAAGAATTAAGCAATGACAGTGTTACTCAGTGTATGTTGTGTATTTTCAAAATGAGCATGAAGAATCTCATATGGCACAGACTGTCAGCCCTGACACTCAATTGTTTGCTTAAGAGCAGTCAGTTCACTCATGCGATAGCACTGTCTTGGAAAAGCAGCACAGTAGATCGCTATTTATTCCAAAATGTAGTCTTATAGACAAATCCTTTGGAAGAGGAACGCTCTCTTCCCTTGGGTCCTGAAAAGTACTCTTCACTGTACAAGTGATTCTTCTTTAAACATGAAGAGTTCCATGTCCCCCTGCTGGGGCCTGAGCTAAGCCTGCACATATAGCATGAACTTCCCAACATCCACCAGCATAGTAGCAGTCTCACAGGATGCCTTCCAGCACTCTAATCAATTCTTCTCTCAGCTTCCAAAGAGAAGCTATTTTAAAAAGAAACTAACACACTTCTCCCTCAAAAAAAACCAGATAAAAACTCCCATTCCACTTTAAAATTGTCTCCAGGGTACATTTAGTTTTCCCACCTTCTGAAACATAACACATTCTTCAGTGGACAGTTAACAGAATTCACATACTCACCCCTATGCATAAGCATGATCACAGTGCCCAGATATCTTCTGAGTTTTCCATTAAAAATTAAAAAAATCCTGGTAGTAAGTGACACCTCAGCTGAAAAAGTTAAAATAATACTTTTCTATTGATATTGAAAGGTAAGTGTCCATAGGAACAGCTACAACATAAATTAGGGCCTGTGAATAGGTGCATTGTCCTTTCAGAAGACTTTATAAGTATCTCTTGACTTTTTTATTGTTCAAATAAATGACTACAAGACAAGGGCTTTTGAGAGGCTGCTGATTAAAGTGCCCTTTATTGTTAAAAGCATAATTAAGTAATACTTGAATTTATAACTCTCTTCAGGGAGTCCACACTCCTAAAGAAATTAGAAAATGGCACAGCCAGAAAGTCATCTAGTTAATAATACCTTTTAATTATCACAGCTACCCTGTGTGGCATTCACATTTGCAAGTTTTCTTTTTCTTTAAAGAAATTAAAGTGCAGATCAAGTCACAAAACTCTCCTCTAATGCATTGTCCGAAGTCTATTAAACAAATATAATTTAGAAACAGCATGGAGTTATAAATAGCCTGTTGTTTAGAATAGCCTGTCAGTCTGTTCCCAATTATATATGTTTAGCTAACAGCTCTCTAATTAGCACTCGCTTCTGACTACACAGCTCCTAAAATGTTTACACTGGAAGTCACAAATTACTGTCTAATCATGTTGGCTACATTATTTTGCATAAAACATAAATAAAATATCTGCCCATGCTACATAAAGAAAATGTGCTGTCATCACTGCATGACTGTAAGATATACCACTGATATTCCAAGCCTTAGAAAAAAGAGAGTTTAATTAAAACACTTTAAAAGCACAATTGCAACTTTACTGCATCAAGTAAGATCACATTTATTAAGAGAGTGCATCACTTCTGAAATGTATTTTACTTGGAAAACCAAAGTAGAGTGAACAACTTCCTTGAATCTGCTGAACTTCTTTCAAATGTGCATGTTGTCATATTTCCATCTGTAGTCCTTGGGAATTTTGCATGAAGGACTGCTTGCTGCTCAGCAGTGAGAGGTGAGACGGAGATGAAAAATGAGGTGAAGGCTGGCAAACAAGCAGGACAGAGGTAGAGTGAGACACATCATGGTTGTGGTCTAAGTGATTTAGAACCCAGAAAAATCAACATTCTTGTAAAGAGCCCTTTCAAGTCACTGAAACTTGAAACAAAACTGAAGACAGCCTAACTTGTATCAGATGCTGCAACTTCTCCATTTCTGCAGCTAAACGAGAGCCAATAGATAACTGAATTTTCTTTTCCCTGAACTACAGGTTAAACTCCTAAATCAGAACTGTGGATCAAAAACAAAATTAAATTATCACTGTAAGCCTCCTCTCTTTCAGAAAAGAAGTGGCCAACATCTAAATTAAAGGGATACTTGAAAGAAAGGAGCAGTTTTCTCCTTTATACCTGAGCTACTGTAACCTATGCATTAAATTTTTTTCTTCCTGAATTATCATGAAGTGGCCTCCAAATTGTCAAATGAAAAGTACCAGCCTCTCTGTGTAATTGCTCTACTTAAATAGGATTTCTTTGTCAAATATGTTGAAATATTTCTTTACTGCATTTATGAAAGATGTCATGTTTATTTACATAAATACAGGAAGCAACATCTCAATGACCATGTAACACAATTATTCTTTCAGGTAGGCATTGACAAGACATGTCCTTAAACATATAGAAGAGTTAGTAAATATCTTTTTTCCCAGTTATGCACTTTGGGGATTTCAACAAATACAATTTTTTTTCCACACCACTCACTTTCCTTCACTAGTATTCCATAACAAGTTCTTTAAAGTGGTATTTGTAATGTGGGTTTGGGCAAATCTATTTTAATGTGTTCTACCTCTTTCTAAGGGCTTCTCTAAGATATTAAAAAAATGGTTGCTTTCATTTTTCATGCTGAGGCTTTCTTCCCTAATAAAAATACTACTCATTTTTGCAGTAAACATGCATTACTTTAAAATACTGAATTTGGATTTACTTGGTCATTTTCTAACTTCTTCCACATTGCAATAAATGGATATTGACTCATATTAACATCCAGTGAGTGGCCTCCAGCTCAACTTTGTGACACTGATCACAATCATTTGAGCCTAGATATTCAGCCAGTTTTCAACACACCTCGCTGTCCTCTTAACTAATCCGTACATCATACATTTGTTTATACGGATGATAGGGGAGACGGTGTCAAAAGCCTCGTAAAGATAAGAACCACAAATGCTCTCTCTCTCTTCATCCACTGAGGTAGTCATCTATCTCATCATAGAAGTCAGGTTGGTTAAGCATGGTTTCCCCTTCAGAAATCCATGCTGACTGCTCCTGATCACGCCTCTTGTCCTCCACATGTTAGGAAGTGGAAAATTTGCTCCATCATCTTCTGAGGGATTGAGGTAAGGCTGACTGGCCTGTAGTTCCCTCTATCTTCCTTCTTGCCCTTCTTGAATATATGAGGGACATTTGCTTTCTTCCAGTTCTCAGGAACCTCTCCTGACTGACTTGCAGTGACCTTGGTCAGCTCCCTTAGCATTCATGGATACAATCCATCAGGTCCCACATCCAGTTTATTTAAAAGTCTCCAAGCCTGATACCCTTACACTAAGGGTATGACTTCCTTGCTCTGGACTTTCCCACTGGTCTAAAGGAGTTGGGCTTCCTGAAGGCCAGTTTACCAGTAAAAACCAACACAAAGAAGGCATTCAGCATCTCTGCCTTCTCCATGTCCTTTGTCACCAGAATCCATGCCCCTATCAGCAGCAGACTCACATTTTCCCTAGTCTTCTTTTGCTGCCGATATGCCTGTATGAGCCTTTCTTGTTGCCCTTAACATCTCCAGACTCCAAGGGGGCTTTGACTTTTCCAAGTCTGTCACCACAGGGCTCAAATCATGTCTCTGTATTCCTCCTGGATCACCTGGTCCTGCTTCCACCTCTGGTACACATCCTTTTTATGTTTTAGTTTTGTCAGGACCTCCCTGCTCACCCAAACGAACAGTGCATCCTAACACCTTTACTTGACACCCTGCTCATCAGGGTGGACTATTTTCCCTCAGAGGAGGTGATCCTTGAAAATTAACCAGCTATCCTGGACCCCCTTCTCTCCAGGGTCATTATCCATGGAATTCTTCCAAGCAGGCATTCATGTAGCATGCAAGGAGCAAACCTGCACGTCCAACTATCTGACTCAGGATAAAAAGCCCCAAATTTTATCTTTAGTTATGCTGCTAATATCCTAAACACATAAGTGAAAAGTTGAAATTCACACTACGGTAACTGAGACCACCTCACTGAATTCAATACTTGATTTTACACTAGAAAAAACTTCTGATGTAGTCATGATCTTGAATGCCAGAATGTTAATCCAGTTTACAATTCTTTAAAATTTGGTCCACTTCTCATCACAGACTTTTTTCTCATTTCATCCACATTTTACACATTCAATATTATTTTGGCTTACTTTGTAATTCCCATTTACTAGAATTGGACTTTGTGACACTTTTAGACTTCGTATGACCCATCCTACCATAGCGGCAGATACCTCAACAAGGTATCACATTCACGCAAAGAAGCAGCAACGTAATGGCCAATGAGCAGCTCTTATGACCTCTCAACTGTAAGGCAACAACTGAATACTCAATAACTTTATAAAGGATTCCACAATACATCAGAGAACAAGTCATGTCACCTGCAGAACAAAGAATTCTATACACTCCTAATAAATATTCTTGTAAATAGAAATTAGAGTTCTCTCCTAATTTTTGACATCACATGAAGTTGTCCATGGAAAAAAACCCAAATAATATTACTTGATATTCAATCTTATTTGCAAAAAGGGTTTTTTCTACTTAGTAAACAATAACCAAAGATGGTTAACAGTGATTATGAATCAACATTTAAAGAATAATCTTTCAGGACGGTGTTGTGTCCTTTGGTCTTTAGTGATACAATATCTGTTCCATAAATTCCAAATTCACAATTTTTGGTCATATGGGTATGTAGTGAGAAATCCAGCATATTTTATGGGTTTTTTTTTTTGGAGCCAACAATGACGTCACCTTCACTAAACACTATAAAATCCTAAATGGGAAATTGTTGATTAATACTACAAATATGAACTGATTTCTGATGACTAAACATATAGCAATTGTGCCTGCCCTTGCAGAAGTTTGGGGGGATGAACAAAAAAACATGAGACCTCCTCTTATCAGGAGCCAAAAAAAAGTGAGAATTAGAAAACTTTTTTTCCATGAGTATAAAAACCACAAGAATATATTGCCAACATATGGCACCAGCACTGAAGCCATTTAAGATAAGGCATGGTGTGATTACCACCATGTTGTATTCCACTTGATGGAGGGATTTGGATTACAGTAGCTGAAAGGTCAAATGTGCAGTTACAATTCATATGGCAAGCAGAAATTCTTATTAAGAAAGGCATACAATGTGAAAAGAAGTGAGCAAAAATAGCTGAACAATAATTATTTCAAAACCAATATATATGGATGAATTTTCAGTCTTTGGAAAAGAACTGTGTATTTCTTTTTAAGCTTTCAATTTTGTTAGTTCAGATGCATAAACATTCTTTGCAGTCAGATCTGACACTACTGCTTGTTAACACTTCCTAGAGTAAGATGCTTTTTCAGACAATTTCAGTGATAGAACTTGTCATAGTTTAACCCCAGCCAGCAACTAAGCACCACGCAGCCGCTCACTCACTCCCCCCATCCAGTGGGATGGGGAGAAAATCAGGAAAAGAAGTAAAACTCCTGGGTTGAGATAAGAACAGTTTAATAGAACAGAAAAGAAGAAACTAATAATGATAACACTAATAAAATGACAGCAGTAGTAATAAAAGGATTGGAATGTACAAATGATGCACAGGGCAATTGCTCACCACCCGCCGACTGACACCCAGCTAGTCCCCGAGCAGTGATCCCCTGCCCCCCACTACCCAGTTCCTATACTAAATGGGACATCCCATGGTATGGAATACACCGTTGGCCACTTTGGGTCAGGTGCCCTGGTTGTGTCCTGTGCCAGCTTCTTGTGCCCCTCCAGCCTTCTTGCTGGCTGGGGATGAGAGGCTGAAAAATCCTTGACTTCAGACTAAACACTACTCAGCAACAACTGAAAACATCAGTGTTATCAACATTCTTCTCATACTGAACCCAAAACATAACACTACACCAGCTACTAGAAAGAAAATTAACTCTATCCCAGCCAAAACCGGGACAGAACCCCAGTAATTTCAGTAAGAGATGCATTACAGAAACATGAAAATCCCATCTCATGTCCTTAGGGGCTGACACGGAAAAGTTAGGAAGCCAGCCAGGTTTGTTGTGCATTTTCTCTAATAATACTTGACCTCTGCTTGTGAATTATTTTCTCTTTAGTAAAACAAGACAAACACAAAATAGCAGTTCCCATTCCTCCTGAGCCCTAAAATATTCTTTCATATATTCTCACATCTCAGTACCTTAATTATTAATTTGTTCCCTCAGCTGACTTGGTTGGTGAGCTCTCCTCACCAGTGCAAATCTACTTACCAGGCTGCAATTTTCAACTTATAGACTATCCTACATGATATTAAAAAAATCTACTCCCTAAACATGTCCCTATCACTCAGAAAATTAGCTGTCACACATAATTACATTGATTTAGCTTAACATTCAGAAAAATGTGCACATTATTAGCAGTGAAAGGAAACATATGGAGCAGGTGACCTTGCTTCTGTCAAAGAATGCACATAGTACATTCAGCATTTGATAGGAATGACCTCTACATATAGTTAATTGGCCAACTCAACTACAGTGAGAGACAGAACATTTCAACTGATGGTAAATTTATTATGAAAAAAAAGAAGTCCCCACACTTTGTTTTCCTGTCTTCCAAAGGAGAGAGAAGTTAGGCAGGTACACAGGAAATTACATGTTCCTGCCATCTCCATCTTTTCCACAAAAAGCCACTACGTTATATTTAGGAGTTGGAGATGCCCATATGAATGCCATCTTTGATATTCAACTCCTAAAACATCCTCTGGTCAACCTGTCAGACCAATGTTTCCCCACTACATCATAGAGTTTTCTGCTCTTCAGAGTTCAACTAGAGTGTGAAGTCCTATGACTTACCTTATACAGGATGACCACAGCAGTTCCCCTTTATTGTTTTTATTTCTGAATTATTCTATTTGCTTTATTGATCATTTTCTCTGATTCTTTTTTTAATTCTTGGATAGGATAACGCAAGTCCTTGATCAGATATCACTTCTGCTCTGAGATGTTTCCTACTAGAAAATCTGTCAATTCCAATTTCAAAATAAAGGGATTATTTTTACCTATTCTCCCTTTACCCCTCATCAGTCCAAGGCGGGGGGAGAATAGGCACAACAAAAACAAACACAACCCCCCAAAAAAAAGCCCCACCCACGTGTTTACAAAGCCACAGAATTTATATTAGATATTAAAAACCTAAAAAATAAAGATTACATTGTAACTAATACAGCAGTAAATTTAAACAACATTAATCCTCTTTAAAAAGAATATTGCTGTAGCCATTTTAGAAAACCTTGAATTCCATGAGCAAATCAGAGTGATACAAAAATAGACCACAGAAATTTCAGACTCAGACCTATTAATCTGGGGCACTATCCAAACACCAACGGAAAAAGAAAAAAAAGCACTTCCACTTCTTGTTCAACCATTTCTTAATTACTTTATGCATGTCACAGAAATCCCTTTAGTTGTATCATGCCTCACCTGAAACTCAAAATGCCCAATTGCTCAGTTCAAAGACCACTCAAGATGCTGTGTGAGCTTAGCAGCAAAGGATTTCCTCAATAATCTATGAGTTTAAAGCAAAAGACTATCTCCCTCAGCTACATAACTCAATTCTGTTTACAGAAGCTCAACATTTATTTGCCATACATTCACAAGGACTACTTAGTATCTGTTCAACAGATACTCAACTACAAAACCAGTACTTTCCAGAAACCCAGACTTTTAGTTTGTCTCTACCAAGATGATAAGTCCACGTCTTCAGAACATAAATATATTATTAGCATTGCGTTTCCTAAAATTCTACTGGAGCTGACAACACATTGGAACTTTAATCCCATAATCTGGTTCATTAATTTTTTTTAACCTCCTTCCTGCTTTGCACTTGTGACTGTCAATTCTCCCTGCTCTTGTGACAGGTCTCAGTGACATACAGATGTGCCACATCAAGACAGTCTTAGAACAGCATAGTTATAAAATTAAATGTAAGCAGTTTCTCTGATGGTCTTCATGAAGGGTTATTACATTTTCATTGAGGTGCATATCTGCAGGGAACAGCATAAAAGAATGATCCTTCTCACAGGCTTTGCACAAAACCTCCAGAGCGTCACAAGCAAAGCTTTCAAAGCTGCAGATGTCCTTACACAGACATTCCCAGTGACTCCCTAAAAGATGGTATGGCTAATGCTGTTGCTGTTAAAAGCCTTTTTACGCACAATTATTTTTCTATGATGAAAAGTTTTGTCAATAAGTGCAAGTGAAATTTGTAGGCTTACATGCAGTTACATTTTAAAGAAGAGTCATTCCAATTTGCACTCAAATTTATTTTTTTAATGGTAAATATTTTATTTTAGATTAACTGTGAATAATTTTTAATCTCCTTACTATCAGTAGAATTCTGTACTTGAGGGAGGAAATTTATGCACTTCATCTGGTTAAAAATAAAACTTCATTTGGTTTATGGGTTATGAAATTTTACTTGAATCCAGAGCAATCACAGCTGAGTTGAAGAAATTGTTAATTCCCAGTGATAGAGGCCTGCAACTTGATGGAAGAAGGAGATATACATTTATATTCAGGAAAGCTTTATAGTTTCCTTGCCACCTAAAAGGTTCCCTTTCTCTAGCTGTCATGTCTGAGTGCCTTTTATCTTCTGATTGAAATCTGTTTCTTTGAATAAAACAACACACTTCACTCTTGCAACTAATGTGTGTAAGGCAAGGACAACTAGGAAGAATAGCCAGCTCCACACTATGGAGAAACCTCAGGGCCAATCTGAGTTAAAGAAGGTTTCTGCTTGTTTTTCTTGGCTCACTTTATACTGCAACTTGAATTCACACGTGGCTTCTTACACCACCAAAAGATTTGTTGAAGATCAACATGCTGCAAGGATTCTCAACACTCTTCGGTAACCTTTACCAGCATATAAAGGAAAATGGCATACTGCTACTTTGATTCTTTCAGTTCAACTAAAATTTTGCCTGCAAGGGTCAGAGATGCTGGACTTCTTCTGATCCTTGAACCGGTTTTATGCTTTGTCTCATTAGAATACTATAATGCAATGTTTGTTTCCATGGCTCACTTGAATCAAAAAATAAGAAAAGGAAAAGCAAAATGAAGGAATATCATGCAATTAAGGAGCTGCATTTGTACTGTCTAATGAGAACATCAGTAGTTTGACACCACTAAGTCAGAATATTTTAGCTACCTACCATTAATTCATTTCAGCTATACTTACCTTTTTATTTCCTGCTTAAACTGGAAAATCTAAGTTATATTCTTGCTTTTCTTTTGCAACTTGAAGGAGTTGAAGTCTCATTTCTAGATTAATCAACATCTCAGTGTGAAACAGTGAAAAGTCAGAGAAGCAAGCATGGGGTCACTGCACTGGAAACCAATGTTTAACTCATGATCACATAAAATGGACCCTAAGCATTTCCTTTTGTTATGGGCTGCACAGAATTTTTTTTTCCCAGCTCTTATTTTTAAATGAGATTTGTATTTCAGAAAAAACATTTCATAAAAACCATTATTTTTTTAAATACAGAACAAACTGCTAAAGGTTTTCATCAAAGCCTGCTGAGAAATATTCAGACAGGTTACATGTCAAACCATTCCCACCCAATCTCACACACCGACAAGAAAAATTTAGATTAAAATGAAGACTTCTGCAGTAATTTTGCCATAAATGGATTTTCTATAGATTCTCTATAATCCTGTCTGCAACTGTTACTAAAGAAAACCTAAGTAGTGACTTTTTTGTGTTTATTAGCACATGGGTTTGCACTGTAACCTCTTAAGAAGCTAAGAGTAAACAAGTTTTACCTTCTTTTTGCTGAACAAAAAGAGCCACTTGACACATTTAAATGTGGATGAACTTTCAGGTCATGTATATAGCCATATTTTGTTATACAAAGTAAATTAAGATACCTGTTTTGAAGTGACAGTATCAGTCAGGACATACAAGTGAAGGGAAGACAGCACAGGAGGATTTAAACAGCAGGCCACAACTTTAACTCAACGTATCAAGGATTTGAACAGATTCAAAGCAGGGCTTAACTTATGGTTGTAACCCTGTTAGCAAGACAGATTTTGCTCTGAATAAGAATATAGGAAGGGTTACCAGGTCACACAAAAGGCACTTCTGCAGTCCAGCACCGCTTCTCAGCAGTAAGAACAGCATTAACATATGATGCTTCCTCCAAATATTCTTCTAAAAAATTGCAACTCAGAGGATTCCTAAGCAGGAGGTGATGTCGTTATACTTAGTTTTGAGAACAAACTTTCCCGTCAGTTTATCCAATCACTTTCTGAAGCCATTTATCCACAGCTTCTAGGCACTTTCAGTAAACCAGGTTTTCTGAAAAAATCTCCTTTTCTTTTGAATATAAATCTGTCTGATGTCCTCCAGCCGTTATGTTGAAAGGGACTGTCAAGGTGGCATTATTACTTTCTCTGCCTGCAAAGTCCTACTCTTAGTTTTTCTTTTCGTATCTTTCTACTCAGATGCATTTCAGACTCTTTCCTAACCTATGAAACATAGGGCTGGGCAGATCTGCTAAATTCAGAAAAAAAAACATTCATCTTTCAAATTGCAACAATGTAGGTACTCAAAATGCATGAGGTAGTGAACTGAGCAAAAGACTCCAAGAGTTCTGAAAGAAGGTGTAACTTAATCAGAGCGAGAGTGCAGGGGGCCAGTCATAACTCTTCTCTCACTGGTTCACTACTGGTAAAAGGGCTGTGGAACAGTAAGGGTTACCATTAGCCACCCTCCCTCAATCCCTAGAGGTTAACTAAGTCTCGTAGACAACAAACTTGAGTGGTTGTATTTCAGCAAAGACCAAGTCTTCAGGTTTGGACAGAGCCTAATCACTGACAACCTGATACTTACTGGGGCTACAGCAACGCAAACATTAAACAGTATCTGCAGTTGAGCTACTGTTCCCTAGTCTCAAAGTATATAAACTGGGAAAAAAAATACCTTCACAAAAAAGCTTGCTTAAAGGAGAAGAGAAATTTTGCTTAAAAATAACAATGTAAACATAGATACTAAATTAACAGTTATACATCATAAGTCATGTAAGAAAAAGAATGGTGCACTATGAAAGTAAGAGTTTGGAGATCTAGACTTAGAACCCTACTCCACTAAAACTTCCTGTATTTCCTCTGACACCTCACACTGCTTCATCTGTTACTTCAGAAACATGGAGTACTTCCCTCACAACATGTGAAAGAGGGAAAAGAAAGAAATTTCTGATGAAGTCTTCTGGAACTACAGTAATGGAATCCAGAATTCTCTAATAAAAATAATCACAGAAGCTGATGAAATATTTAAGACCATGGTAGGTTTCTATTTAACTTTTAGTCTGAAATAAAGTATTTTCTAGGATGTTTCAAGTCTCAGTATGGTTCTTCTGTTATGTTATAGCTAAAGTTTAGCTAAAGATAGCTTTCGTTTTTTCGAAGAAAACAATTTCCTCTTTCTCCTAAGAGTTTGTTTCTTTAGTATTTCAGAAATCACTACCATCATTTGTCATTAGCTACACAGATAAAGGTAGGTATCTGCTTTGTCATGTTACAATTTGCAGATTCCCTTAAATCCTTGCATGGCAGTGTTTCATTTCACTACTGTCATGTATTCCAAATGGTTCATCAGCTTCACTAAATGCCAAGGTTTTAATCTTTCTATGACTCATCTTGGATAATTCTTTTTAAGGTAACTCTGACTTCTGCACACCAAGCTCTGTGAGCCACATGCATTCCTATACAGAAAGCAGTTAAGCAAAAATCTCTCAGCCTCAGCTAAATGCCTATGACGTACTGTGCAGGGAAGGTTGGCACAAAACACTCCCTCCAGGCACTTCATTCTGTTCTCTTTATCTTTATGGGATTTTTCCCCACTTCCTTGGTTAGTATTAAACCTTTGATGAAACAGTGACTATTGTTCCAGCACATGTTCTGCAGAGACTTTAATCTGACAACAAAACAGGTTCCTTTAAGGATTAACATGAATAAATCTGAACAAACAGCATGCTGTGTACTGAAAGGTCTGGATGCTAGCAATCTTGTAATACACACCTCGGGTGAAAAATGTGTGCAAACCAAGGTGTCTAGTGAGAGAAAATTCCCTGCCCCCCACTTCCCAGTTCCTAAACTAGATGGGACGTCCCATGGTATGGAATACCCTGTTGGCCAGGTGCCCTGGCTGGGCATGAGAAGCTGAAAAATCCTTGACTATAGTCTAAACACTACTGAGCAACAACTGAAAATATCAGTGTTATCAACATTCTTCACATACTGAACTCAAAAACATAGCACTGTACCAGCTAATAGGAAGACAGTTAACTACATCCCAGCTGAAACCAGGACATAGTGTTTGAAGCACAGACCTGAACTTCACAAAGAGACTAAATTTCAGTCACAGAGCTAAGGACAATTGTTCAGTCATTTCCAGGTAATCCCACACAGACTTGCACCATGGAATATGCTCAGCATCATGTGTTAGCTACGAAGACATTGGTCCCTCTCAGGATCCCCCACAAGTTTACAGCTAGCAACTCCAAAAAGGGGCACATACTGAAACTATGATTAGTGCAAAGCTTATATACCCAACTACGTGAGTACGCATTACATGCTTTCATCAGGAAATAACATTCTAAAATGTCCTCTCATTAGAGCTGCACACCAGCTGTCAACCTAAGCTAAATCTAGATCTAACTTTCAAAATGAGGCAGTATCAGTTTCAAGTACCATATTCATTTATTTCATCTGTATTCACAGAAAAGCAGACATGCTAATCTTTTGTTTTAACTTACAGGACACAGGCTATTTCCACATGCTAGTCAGGGCTGCCCAATACCCACAAACAATGACTGAACCAGGGAGCATGAAGTGAAACTTCTAGCATGAAATCTCTTGGGTATGACCCAGGTCCTGCTAATCCTGCCCTCTGCACACAGACTGGATTGTGATTTCTACTGCAGTATCTCATTTCAAATTAGGGGACAGTGAAATGCTCCAGAGGAAGTCTCACAGACCATCAGTGAAAAAAGTTTCCTCCTGCAAGCCAATTATTTTTAGTTAGTCTATTACCCAACACAGTCTTCAGTCTCAATACTCTTCTCAAGATATTAAAATTAGAATAAAATTGACAGTCTTTTCTCAGTACCTACACTGGCTCTCAGTACACCTACACTGGGAAGCTAAATCTCCTTACAACACATTCCAGTGTCAGTTTAACCTGGTTAGCATGGGGAACAAAGAAGCAGCGGCATGGGCTTTAACATGTACTAGCCACCAGTGTTCCCTTCTTGAGACGTTAGGTGTATGCTCTGGTTGCTAACTCAAGCCATAGGAAGACCGTATCTGTAGTCTCATGCTTTATCCTGGCCCATGTTTTTACTATAAGTAGAATGAAGAAGGCAATAGTATGCTTCTTTACAAATAATCAGGCAACAGGAGTTAGGAGGCCATCACTGGTCAGCCAGATATGTAGCATGCAAGTTCTACCAACAATACTGACAAAGTACATATAAATAAATAATTAAATATAAATAAAAGGCAGAGAGATGTAAAAAGAATTTGCTCAAGTCAGAATGTCACAATTCATTGTTCATTCTGCTCTCCAGAGAGTGCAGAATTAAAGTATTTTAATCCCCAAACAAAGCAGCAAAACAGAAAACTAAGCAGTTGCAAACATACAATTCACAGCTGCTCAAAAGTGTCACAAAGAGTTTTTTTCCATCCTACCTGTCTTTTAAATAATTCTGCTCCTCGCTTTCACAGTGACCCTCAAGGAACACTCATATTCTTAGCTGAAGTTTATTTCTGGTATATACTGGATCATGCCATCTACCCCACCATACACACACTTCTCTCAATTTTTCTTACTGTAAACATTTAAATGCTGGTTGAAATTTCACTCAGTGAAAGATACACCCCTTTTATTTGAAAGGAGTGAACTTTTTTTGGTGAGGTTTTTAATAAAAGCATTACAGAAACTGCAACAAAATATTTACATCTGTATTTCATACAAAAAGCAGCCATTAACAGTCTGAAACAAAAAAAATCAAAGAATTTTTAATAGAAACCATATTTCTGTTTTCTAACTCACTCCAATAACGACCAGCATTTGCCTACTACATACAAAATATATTCACTGTTATCTATAATCCTCCATCACTTTTTGATCATTCTTTCTTGTTTTACAATGTTTATTATAAAACCTAACTCTGCCCATTGTTGCAGGCAGCCTAAGCCTGAGCAGCATTCCTCTGCCTTCATATCAGACACAAAAATCTCATTACACAATTAGAAGTATATCTGTATCAAAATGAATTGTTGGAGGAGGTTGGGACGGGAAGCTATACTTTGCTTAGGAAGAGCAGCAGCTCAAATAGCTTAGATGGTATTTTCCTCTTGTGAGCCAAAGACTCATTAGACTTACAGAACTTCTGTTTCTTAAGAGGTATTAGTTCCTAATGCCTATTCCCTACCTGGAGTCATCCCAATCCTTTATTTTTGACCCCTGAATGTTTTATACCACAACCAATTACATTATTTCTTCATGAAGAGAAGATAATAACTTCAGGGAAAAAAAACAGCGGGAGTGGACGAACTCTTAAAATATAAAAAGCCAGTGTTGCATGCTGCAGGTGTACTTAGCAAAAAATGAAGTGACAAAACAAACATTATGCAACACAGGGCTTTTCTTATCAAAAAGCTTTCTAATATTATCCCTATGGCATTGGGGCAATTTAAATTTTAAGTCATTTTTAGATTGCCCATTTAACAATTTTGAGAGAAAGGTCTACTTTATCATCCTTCATGTTGGGAAAATTATACTCATACTAACATCCAAAAAGCCTACTAATACATCTACTGGAAAATGAAGATGAAAACTATTTCTTGATTTTGCTATATCTATTTCCTTTTGTCCTTTAAAGTAACATAAGTATAAATGTGTAATGTAAATGTAATGTAAGTGTGGGCCCTCTCTGGAAGGAAACGGGAGAGCTGGTTACCCAGGACATGGAGAAAACTGAGGTGCTCAACGACTTTTTTGCCTCAGTCTTAACCTGCAAGTGCTCCAGCCACACACTGCCCAAGTCACAGAAGGCAAAGGCAGGGACTGGGAGAATGAAGAACCACCCACTGTAGGAGAAGATCAGGTCTGAGACCATCTAAGGAACCTGAAGGTGCACAAGTCCATGGGACCTGATGAGATGCATCCGTGGGTCCTGAGGGAACTGATGGATGAAGTGGCTAAACCACTACCCATCATATTTGAGAAGTCGTGGCAGTCCAGGGAAGTTCCCACTGACTGGAAAAGGAGAAACATAACCCCCATTTTTAAGAAGGGAAAAAAGGAAGACCCAGGGAACTACAGGCCAGTCAGTCTCACCTCTGTGCCTGGCAAGATCATGAAGCAGATCCTCCTGGAAACTATGCTAAGGCACATGGAAAATAAGGAGGTGACTGGTGACAGCCAACACGGCTTCATGAAGGGCAAATCATGCCTGACAAATTTGGTGGCCTTTTACGATGGGTTACAGCATTGGTGGAGAAGGGAAGAGCAATGGACATCATCTACCTGGACTTGTGCAAAGCATTTGACACTGTCCCACATGACATCCTTGTCTCTAAATGGGAGACACATGGATTTGACAGATGGACCACTCAGTGGATAAGGAATTGGCTGTATGGTCACACTCAGAGTTGCAGTCAACAGTTTGATATCCAAGTGGACACCAGTGACAAGTGGCATTCCTCGGGGGTTGGTATTGGGACCAACACTGTTTAACATCTTTGTCGGCGGCATGGACAGTGGGATTGAGCGCAAATCAGCAAGTTTGCTGATGACACCAAGCTGTGTGGTGCAGTCGACATGCTGGAGGGAAGGGATGCCATCCAGAGGAACCTTGACAGGCTTGAGAGGTGGGGCCATGCAAACCTCATGAGGTTCAACAAGGCCAAGTGCAAAGTCCTGCACATGGGTCGAGGCAAACCCAAGCACAAATACAGGCTGGGTGATGAGTGGTTTGTGAGCAGCCCTGAGGAAAAGGACTTGAGGGTGTTACTTGATGAGAAGCTCATGACTCAGCAATGTGCCTTTGCAGCCCAGAAAGCCAACTGTATTCTGGGCTGCATCAAAAGAAGCATGACCAGCAGGTCGAGGTGATCCTCTCCTTCCGCTCCATTCTCATGAGACCCCACCTGGACTACTGCATTCAGGTCTGGAGCCCCCAGCATAAGAAGGACCAGCATGGACCTGTTGCAGCGAGTCCAGAAGAGGGCTACAAAGATGATCAGAGGGCTGGAGCACCTCTCCTATGAAGATAAGCTGAGAGAGTTGGGGTTGTTCAGCCTGGGGAAGAGAAGGCTCCAGGGACACCTTACAGCAGCCTTCCAGTACCTAAAGGGGACCTACAGGAAAGTCAGAAAGGGACTTTTTACAAGGGCATGTAGTGATAGGACAAAGGGTAATGGCTTTAAACTGAGAGAGGGTAGATTTAAATGAGATGTAAGGAAGAAGTTCTTCACTGTGATGGTGGTGAGGCACTGGAACAGGCTGCCCACAGGGGTTGTGGATGCCCCATCCCTGGAAGTGTTCAATGCCAGGTTGGATGGGGCTTTGAGCAACCTGCTCTAGTGGAAGGTGTCCTTGCCCATGGCAGGGGGGGTGGAACTAGATGATCTTTAAGGTCCCTTCCAACCCAAACCATTCTATGATTCTAAGTAATTTAAGTAAACTAAGTCATTTAATTTTGAGAACACACTATTTAACACCACCTTTTTGGAGAGCAAAAGATGAAGAACAAGGTTTTATCTCAGAAATCTGATAAAAAATTCCAGCATTCAGTTCCCATGGAGAATTCTATGGAATTTACTCTAGATTAAGGTAGGAAATATATTATTTTCCTGATTCTCACAGTGCTTACCTCACAAAAGGAACCATAACAGAAAGTTACATTCATTTGTTTGGCAGACTGGCCATCAAAAGCAGTAATCTAAGTAATTTGACATCCTGTGAGGCTTAATTTTCATTAATTTAAAGGAGGCCATAAAAGGTTAAAATTTTTGTCATTGATGATTAATGCCATAAATTAAGGATATGTTAGAGAGAGTATTACACACAATGGCACTAGCCTGTAATGAATTTTGTTTGCTAATATAATCTTGGATCTAGTTGTGAATACAAACTCTTGAAGGTTAATGGAGTAATATTGAGTATTATTATGTTGTCTTTTGCATTTATACATTGGTAGGTCAAACAAAACTAGTCATTAAAATTTAACCTTGGCTTTTTAATAAGAAAAGCTATTGGGAAGAAAGAAAATTTATGACTAATCATTTCAGGTATGATAACAAATAATATGTTTTTAAATGAATCCTACAAACTTATATCTCAGCTGGCCTTCATGTTTTGTAATAATGCCTGTAAATATATCATTTTAAAAATGACATTAATCTTATAATAAATTTTTACCTGATAATTGTCAAATACAGCCATAAAGAAAACCCTAGAATTCAACCCACTTTAATTAAATGTTGGTATCATCAAACCTGTTGCTCATAACAAATTATGCTCATAACAGATCCTTAGTTGTTAACATTTTTAAAAGCATCACTCAACCTGTTTCAACATAAAGACAAATTCTTCAATATTGGATTACCGAAATCATCCTAAATGCCCACTAATTTCTAATGGGTTTGAATAGACTGGAAAAGAGTATATGATATTAACAAATAAGTAGAATTTCTAAACTGAAATACCAGAAATACTTGTCTTCAATATAGTAATTTTTCTATTTTACAAGTATTTCTTCCAAATCAGCCATAATTCTAGATGGGGAAAAAAACAGCCATTTCTGTAAAGATTTTCTTCTGTATTTTTTAATATAGAAGTTTTTTTAATTTGAACTTGAGCTCTCTCAACTATTTATACCATTTTACATTATGCACACAGATGTAATAATGCCTTTTTCTTCAAATTTGTGTTTCTGAATATTTTTCCAGATCTCACTTATATTCCTTTTTCCATGTATTTTTATGTCTAGTATTAACTTCATTTCATGTCCCCCCTCCTTTCGGAAAGCATCATTTTCTCCTAAGCAACAGATTTTTATCTTTTTTTCTTGTCATAGCACCTACTCTTTACCAGAAAAGCTTTCTGATTTAACTTCACTTATCAGCTCTTCAGAAGTCCTTTTCCTTTTGTATCATTCACCACAGTGTAAATTAATCCCACGTTGTTCAGTGTCAACAGACAATATTAGCTGCAGAGCTTATTTATAACCATTGTACTATGGTCAGAGCAGGCCCTGCAGCTCTCTGAACCCAGCCACCCTCTACTGTGTGACAATAACCTGGCCTCTACAAACCTTCAGTAATATAAACCAGGTCCAGTATGACAGTCCGATATTAAGCCTATATGTACAGCATATAGTGCATTCTCATTCAGTTTACCAGTCTTATATAATTGTTTATTCTGAAAGACTCCAAAGCAACAGGTAACTCATTTCTTCCAGCCTAGTTCTAATATCTGGGAGGGATCCAGTCCTACTGGCAAAACAATCCTGTTTAAAGAGATACAGCTCCTTGGAAATCTTTTTTTTAATGGCTTTTATTTCATGGTTTTGAACATACAATGAAAGATAGGACTAGACTACATACTTTCAGCTTGAAGGACTCATTCTTCTACACAGAAAAAGGGAAATGTGCGTATCACTGAAGAGTTCACACAGAAAAAAAGAAAAAATAATCACAGAATGCTTTCCAGAAATAGAGTTAAGGGGGAACTAAGGAGTTTAGCATTACTGAGAATCTTTGTACAGCATCAAAAAGATTCCAAATTTCCTTCATGATCTTCTCTGATACTGAATCAACCTTAGATTTGAAAATTCTCCAAAATATAAAAGAAACAAATAGTAAGTTTGAACAGCAATTTAAAAATTAACAAATAGTCTTTCATCCTGCTCAGCTACAATTGAGGTAACATACAAGGACAACATTCACTTGCTGTGTAAACCTGCAGAAATACAGCTCTACATATGGCTAACACAAAGAGAAAAGAATTATTTGAAAAGTATGAATTTGTTTCTAACATCCCACTGACTGATACCAGCAAAGCACAAGTCATTTACAATGCCTTTGTATTGAAAAAAGATCTGTAAGAACAGAAAGAAAAGTCTTACTTTGTACTCGGAGACTTTACAAATGATCACTTTTTTGCCCCAGTTTAGGGGGATTTTTATTCATTTGGTTCGGGTTGTTTTTTTTTTAATGTCATTAAGTTGTTGAAGACAGCCTAGACTCAGCAAAGAAAGATATTTACTTCTAGAGAACAGTAGTGAGACAAATGTTTCCATATAAACTATACCGTCTAGCTATCATAACCTCTTAGGAATCAGCACCTCCCTTAAATATCACGCTGTTTGATTGAGCATCTTTCCTGGCCTTGCCTCACTCTGACTTTCGACCAACTAGCAAAGTCAATACAGAAATAAGAACAGACAGCTAGTGAAAAGGTTGCCACCAAGAAGATGGTCTTCTGTGGAAAACATCCTGGCTCCCTCACTTTCAAGGGAGGACAGACTATATTAGTGCACTCATCTTCAGGATCACACAGGAGCCTTCTGGGACCTCAGAGGTTAATTTCTTCCAAGTTTTCTGCCAGCAAGTAACTCTGAAATTCTGTTAAAACTATTACATTTATTTTTGAGGAGTGTAATATACAGTACGTGGTGAGGTGCAAAAACCTAATGATACTTTTTCAGCACTAGGTTACTGTGTAAAAGAAGAAACTTAATACTGTGTAGGTTTCAATGAATGTTTGCATTTTGCCTATGTAGAGAATTATTAATGCTCTTCTTCAAAAAAAGAAAAATAAAACCAAAACCAAGATGTATATGTACACATTAAAATAAGCTCACACTACTTATCATCAGCCCACTTGCAAAAATATTCCAAATTCCCTGTTAGTAAACATGGAAGAAAACAGCTTATTGGAGTTAACTCTGCACTCCAGTTCAAAATATGCAGAACAGATCTGTTCCAGGTTCTGCCCCAATTTGCTCTATGACCACAACTACTCCATTCCACTTCAATTTTAAAGTAAGAACAACAACAATACTGGTGTTTAACTAGCAAACAGCCCAACACCTCTACAAATAACCTTATCAACATTTCAAGGAAGCAAAGTAATTTCCTGTCTTGTGCCAAAAGAAATAAAAATATTAGTAACATTTAGTGCATTCATCACTGACTTAAATAAATCTCAATAACTGAAATAAACATGTTTCTAAACTGAGCAGAAGATAATGCCATTTGCCATGCCTGTTTGAGACTACGCTAGGAAAATGAACTTTCTCCTCAATTTATACGCAGTTTATTTCAAATCTGTAATCCAGCAGCGAAACACATGATCATATAATCTTTCTTAGTTATAAATTATTAAATAATAATTAAGTGCAAGTTGTTGTGATGTAATTGGACCATTAGTATGTAGTTTTTGCTCCCACAGTTATTCAACTTCAGCTTTAGTGGAGGTCTCTGAACAATTTCCTATTACCTTATAATGACTTTCAGTAAATGCTTATCTGCATCCAACAGATTGCTCTGCTTCAATATACTGTGCTGCAAGAGAAGGAGCTGAAGTATCATCACCATGAACTAATTATCTATGGTTGAAAACGTCATAGAGCCTCATAACTTGCTGAAGCATAAAATCTACCCTGCCTTTAACTTGTTATAGTCTCATGAGATTTCAAGTTACAACAGCACATCCCAATGCTTCTCTGATACTGTTTTAATCAGATTTTTTTAATTGTTTGATAGGCTTCTGAGAAAATATTGTATATTGCACATATCACTTCAAAAATAGTCTCTAAACGCTAATGAACCACAAAAATAGCTTATGATTATTGTGTGGCTTCCACAAGCAACTACTCTATGGATGCCATTTGCTAGGCTCTGCAATGTGTTCAATAGACATAGAAGGGTCCTTTTCCAGGGAGTCCAATGTTTCCTTCTGTCATGACCCAGACTGGACAGACAAGGGAGTCCTGTGTAATTCGAAATTCCCTCAGGCTAAATTAAGGTGAAACGACACCAAAGGATCGGTTAAAGATTTTATTCATGACAGAAGCAAACTGAACTGGGGAGGCATGATAGCAGGTGGCAGGGTTTCTCACAACAGGAATTGGCATAGGACTACTTCTGTAAACCAGGTAACCATATACATCAAATTCAGAGAATAAGGAGAACCCTCTCATTGAGTCACAAGGTTCAGAGCACACCTGTATTGGCTTTGTGTGGCAAGGTTTTGGTAGCAGGGAGGGTTACAGGGGTGGCTTCTGTAAGAAGCTGCTGGAAGCTTCCCCTGTGTTCAAGAGAGAGCCTATACCAGCCAGCTCTAAGATGGACCCGCTGCCGGCCAAGGCCGAGCCAATCGGCAATAGTGGTAACGCCTCTCTGATAACATT
>NW_010972528.1:9160582-9201879 GCF_000737465.1 Haliaeetus leucocephalus | reverse complement strand
TGGCCCCGTGGGGGACCCATGCTGGAGCAGTTCCTGAAGAACTGCAGCCCGTGGGAAGGACCCACATTGGAGAAGTTCGTGGAGGACTGTCTCCCGTGGGAGGGACCCCACGCTGGAGCAGGGGAAGAGCGTGATGAGTCCTGCCCCTGAGGATGATGAAGCAGCAGAAAATAATGTCTGATGAACTGACTGCAACACCCATTCCCTGTCCCCCTGTGCCGCTGGGCGGAGGGTTGGTAGAGAATCCAGGAGTGAAGTTGTGCCCGGGAAGAAGGGAGAGGTGGAGGGAAGGTGTTCTGAGATTTGGTTTTATTTCTCATTACCTTACTCTGGTTGATTTGTAATAAATTGAGTTAATTTTCCCCAAGCTGAGTCTGTTTTGCCCATGACAGTAATTGGTGAGTGATCTCTCCTGTCCTTTTCTCAACCCACAAGCTCTTTGTTATATTTTCTCTCCCTTGTCCAGCTGAGGAGGGGGAGTAATAGAACGGCTTTGGTGGGCACCTGGCATCCAGCCAGGGTTAACCCATCACAACACCCCCTTGCCTTCCAAACTCCTCCTCAGAGAAGGGTCTAGGGGTGGCTGCATCTACTCTTAGTCTCAGACTTGGTCAACAGTTTATATCTTGAAACAGATGAGGTGTAGGGATTGTGGAAAAGGAAAAGGAAAGACAGAAGAAGACAGAGAGAGAAAAAGGAAGAGAGAAAGATTTCACCGGTCCTGGGTCCAGCGTTGGTTCAGTCAGCCAAGGGGTCCAGTCCCGGTGGGCTTGTGCACCCCAGGGCTTCAGTTTGTGTCCTTTTATCATCCTTGCCCCTCCTTGGGGTGGGCACCCAAACTCCTCAGGTTAATGAGCAGTTTGTGAGCCTTTGGGCTTGGGGGTCATTTGTGAAGTAACTTCTCCTTCCCTGCAAATGTGGCCATTGTTTGATCTTTGTATCAGAACAGCTTATCAGAACAGGGAGCTGCACACCCTCCAGCACGGGATGTCTGAACTGATGGGCTTTTCACCCTGGTTCCTTGCTGTGCCGGATTTGTCTTTCAGCAGAACTTTCCCCACCACGATGTTTGAGACATTAACTCTTTCAGTCTCTCACACCTTCCACTATGGTGTTTTGCTTTTGTGTCTTTACAAGATAATAAAAAAAGCTAAATTTACTAGACTTACAACAATATGTCCGAGACCAAACACACATCACAGGACAACGTCATAAGCGGCAGAGATGCCGGTATGTAAAAAAACCCCCCACATGTATCAGAAAATTATTGTCCTACATAAAATCTTGCCAGTTTTGACCCACTAACTTGTGGGAAAAACCTTGAGGTAGATCAGCTGCTTGCTAAATTCCTCAAAGTTGTATATACGAGTAAAGGATATAGTGTGCCACAGATGCCATGCCAGAAGGGTTTCTTCACATTCAGCTGTTATCTTCTTTTCAGCTATGCCACAAGTTCACTGTGTCCAGAGTAACTGCAGCAAAACAGGGAAAAATGTGTATTTGGGAAGCCAGTTCTGTCAAACATACAGTTGATTAAAACAATGGTTCTAGATTAATCTTTTCAGTATACTTTTAATATCTGTGCAATACTGTAGAATGCTGAAAAGACTAGTAAAATCAGTGGATGTGTCAATTATTTTTGAAGAGAGCTTGTTAAAAAGGAAAAAACACCAAGTAGTGGCTTTGTTGATGTTACATGTATGCTGATGTTTTTTTTGAAAGTAATACCCAAAAAAAAAGAAAACCATGACACATAGTATTGTTTTTTACTCCCTGAGATCTTTGTGCTCATTTCAGCTGGTGGTATTTTTCTGACACCCAGGAAATTAAAAAGTTAACCAGAGGTACATGACCACAACATTTGGAGATCTCTTTAGTGTGTTCTTAAGATTGTGAATACCTTTGGGACCCAAAGGTTCCCAGTTTAATTGTTGCATAACCTAACTTATATAAAGAGATTTCTAACACACCATGTTTTAATTGCTGGTGAATATCTGATCTTCTTTGTAGGTAGTTAGGGTCTGGCGGCCGGAAGATATCACGTTGTACAGAAAGATAGGGCCCCTCCTCTGATAGCCAATAGCGTTTAGCTTAGCTTATGATGTAAGCAGATGGAAGTGACGTTGTAAACCCAAGCTATATAATGCCATGTTGCTCACCAATAAACGCCATTTGCCGTCCACCACATTGGTGTCTGTGAGCTGATGGCCCGAGCGGCCTGGGGTTGGTTGCCGTGCCGTTCCTGAACCAGGTCGCCACGCCACTGAAGGCAACACTTCTTCATAAAAGATTATCAAATGCCATCAAAAGGAATAAAGCTACCTTAACTATCAGCTGCCTACTGAACAATATAGAACTACACGTGTGTTCTACTAGTCAAACTCCAGCATTTTATAGGAATCAGTTTTCTACTGCTCTCTATTGCTTTTGCAGTAACAATAGAAGATTACCGCATTCCTATGAACATTCAGAACTACAGGAGACTACCAGCCTTTTTCAGGGTCCATCCCCACTATCAGTAAGTGACAAGTTAATGGGTCTTAATTATAAAAGCAATGCTAAGCAATTAAGCAAACTGAGGGATTGTTAAAAGTCCCTGCTGTGGCAGCATGTTTCTTACTTTATGATAACAGATATATTTTCTATTGAAAGTGAGATTAATCTTCTAAAGCATATAAAAAATCTTGCTTTGGGAAATTTCTCCCTGCTTATTAAAACAAATTCTGGTTTTGGTAATAATCATAGAAACAAAGTGTCACTGTTCTACATTTTCCAATTGCAGCCAGTCACTTGAACTATAACCCAATGAGACCCAATAATACGAAGAACAAGAGGTACAGAACTAAAATTATCTTTGACCTAGTGTGTTGTGCCAGGTAAATCTATCTGTGAATCTGCTCAGTTTCATATGACAGTGACACAAGAAAATTCAGTTATTCCCTAGTATTGTTGTTCTATGTATAATTTTTTCACATGAGCTCATCACTTGCATAGAAAGAGCCTGATTTTCACTCACACATGTCCAGGACTGCACACACAATTCTGGATATATAGTCACATGTACTAGTAACCATTACGAAATGCTGATAAACATGAACTGTATGTGCAGGTGATGACAGCTTTACATGCCAGACTTAAGAGTTTCACCTGTATGTATGCAGGTATTAGTGTATTACAATGTACACTGACATTTTAGTGCAAAGCATGTACCTTTTTTAATGCATCAGCACATTATGTGCAGATTAAAAGCATGCAAAATCATACATGCTACTGAAAGCCCACTGAAGACCCAGCCATACCTAAACATTTATATAATCTTTAAGAATAACATTTGTCTTCTACTTGTAGAAAGCCAAAACATTAAGAGAGGGAGTTTGGGGATATGTGATACATACTCTGCCATGCTAGGAGAGAATTTTCACTTCCAGTTATCTAGGCATTTCAAGACAGCCTGAAATCCATCATGTTAAAATTTAAGCAATTAAAAAGTGTATCTCTACTTTATACACAACAATCTTGTAACAGTATTTTTGCTGATTAATAAATTCAGTAAGCCTTTGCATAATGTAAGCTTCTCTTAGCTGCAAAGCTCCACTACCTTGAGCATTCCCACAGCAGGTGTTTGCCATAATTGTTTGTAGTATTACTGCTATGGTTCAGTTGAAAGTAGAGCTAGTAAGTGACCTCTAACAGCAAAACAGAGTTTACAGAACAAACCAGTGCATCCCTGTCTCATGAAAATACACTGCATTGGAACTACTGAAACTGCCCACCAGGCTTTCAAAAAAATAAAGATACCATTAGAAGCACATTAACATTAAAATGTCAAGTCTTGCATTCTTCCAGGGAAAATTCCACTCAAAATGAAGTTGAATTCCCCTCTAAACAAAAAATTCAGACTGCAGTTGTCACCTTTACAATATGTTATACATTTATATTAAAAAAAACCAAACTTACACCCATTTTAAGCTTCTTTACACAGGAAATTGTAAGTAGCGAAACAGGCCACCAAATTCTACTCATAGTCCTCCTACCCCCTTAGTTCATTTTACTTGAATGAATAATTAAAGGATGCATCTGGTTTAAGAATAATATTTAACTTTAATATTAACATAGCAGCTATAATGCACTAGAGGGAAAAAAAATTCTTAAAGATACCATTACATAGAATTACCATAGGTATTTATTTTGCTTCCACCTGCTCCATTTGTTTCACTACGTTAATACTCCAGTAGTCACAATTAACAGAGGACATGAGATATTTTCATACTTTTTCTATCATTAGCAGGTACAGCCTAAAAAGGCACATCTCTGTACCATCAGAGCATAAGCACAAACCTGAATGCTCATACCCTTTGCTTTTCTCATAGTCTGTCACTAGCGCTTGAGGCTATCTAAACTGCAATTTCTCAATCTTTACATTTCCCCTTTTAATTTGACTGCTACCACTAAGGATCCAAGACACTGATACCCAGCAGTAAGGAGCTTTCTACCAAATTGCTGGTATATCAGCATTCAGACTGTACTACTTTTGGAAGTTCAAGCTTGCAAACAAGCCTGCTTTATTGAGCTGGAATTGATTTACCACACCTTATATGCAACATTTAAAAAAGCTGTTCTGGGCTAATTACATACTCAGCTGATCCCCAAGTGATTAATAAAGTTCCTGACTAATTTTCTGTCTCTTCTGAGCTTCCAGATGGAAGTACAGAAAACTCATGTACATCCCATAATGCAGATTTTCACATTAATGAATAAAGCGTAGAGCGAGGGAAAAAAAGAAAGAAAGAAAAAAAACTAAGGAAGATTTTACATCTGCTTTACTTTTACATTCCTAAAAAATACAAACAAGACTCACAAATCAGGCTTATCCTTTCTTCTAGTTTTCAGATTAGGTCAGAAATCTGTTTGTATTGGCCTTTGTTTACACAACAGTACTATTAAGTCAATACTTTAAGATGAATAAAAATATATCTTTCATTAAACAAGTCAGAAGTTATCACATTGCCTTTATATATATACACATATACTATCTAGAGCAGATATAAATCCACCCAGTTTTTGCAGTCTCTGTTCTTTCCTAAGAACTGGTTAAGCGGAGTTAGTGTCACTCCTTTGCTTTTCTCACAAACAAAAAACAAGCTGAAGGTGACCTTGCTGTTCTTTTTAATTTCATAATGAATGCAAAAAGTAATCAGAAAAAGATGGCCAGTGATTCAATTCTTTAGAGAGTGATTCAAATTCATTTGTCCCTTATAAGAACTAAAGGAAATAAAAAAAGCCATTATTAATTTAGGCAATTAAGACTACTTTGAAAGCAATATCCAGTACATTAAAGAACCTGTCTCTGGAGTGCTGCTTACAGGCTATGAAAAGTTGATTTTAGAGCATTTCAAGTGAAGAAAGGTCATTTCCTAGATATGTTCTACAGAATATTATACTTTTTTAATGGTAACCTAAATGAGAAGTGTATTTTTGTAAATATGGAGTGAATGGCTAAGTGAATCAGAAACAAAATTAAAGACATGTATTAGATTTATCATGTCATTTTAAATTAAACTATGTATAACTATATTTATAGTCTCCTCCTCTTATGTCTCAAAGAAGAATCTATGGTTTTCTTCCTTAACATTACACAGTGTACAGTCTAAGAAGAAAATTTCTATACAAAACAAAACAGTTAACATTAAACCTTTATAGTTTCTAGGATCAACTGGTAGGAATGAAAACTGAATAAAGCCCATAGAGAGTGTAACTTCAGTTCTTTAGGAAAGGTGGGGGGCATGTCTTACAGTGCAACATTTATTCTGACATAGAACTCTTGCCAGTCACAATGCTCAGGAACAGAAGGCAGCTCCACAAGGTATATATGATCTGAAAGACCTATCAGATTCTCTTGGCTCATCTACAAATTACCTGTCTCACTTTTGTGAAGTGCAGAAACAGCTAGTATCTAAGTGAAAACCTAGTATTTACTGATGGCATCAATTCTATGATAGCACACATTGCATAAGTGCAAAGAGAACTACATTAAATTATGTACAACTCTCTAAATTGGTATCAAGAAATAGAGTCCAAGACAGACATATGAGAGGCAGTTAAGTAAATTTCCCCAACAGCAAAGTGAGAGAAATGATAATAGTGTCACCAAGGCACAGGGCTGTGACTAAAGTTTCAAATTCTGTCTGCAGTAGACTTTCTATATGACTATAAACAGTGTACACCACCACATCCACATTCCTCAGTTTCTCATTTATAAAAAAAGATCAATCTTTTCCACACAAAAGTGGAAGTATACGTTACTGTTCGAAAGAAACTTCAGAAGCACAACAAATATCACAAATTACAAACCAGGTCCTCACAATACTTAACAGGTTTACGTGTGATATTATTCTTTGGCAAATGCAATGTTAAATGCACTAGCATAACCCTTGTGGAAGATAAGGTAATGCTGTAAGGTTAATTGTCTCTGATTTTTATACAAGCATTAAAAAAGGTAAGAAAATGTGATGAAGTTTCATGCATGTTCATTACAACACAGAAATTAAATACTAGCACAGAATCCTTTCCAAATCCACTCATACGAATAATGCAGCTAGATTAGATAAAAAGCACGGGGGTTGTATTTTATTCTGTACGTCTTCAAAAATGCCCTACGTCCCTTATTTGAACCCCCCTCTCAAACAATCACGGTGACCATCAAGAGTAATTATCACAAAACAGTCTTCAATGCAATAGGAAAGCAATAGAAATGCCAACAGCTCAAAACACTAACGTGCTCTATCCAAAATCATCTTCACATAACATTAAAAAAAAGTGTAAGTTTGGAATAAAGGTTTGTTTCAATCAAAGGATTACAGGTACATATAGTAAAACAGATCATCACATTCTGTCAAACCAGAAGACAGCAATAAACTTCAATTTGATAAAGCAAAAAGATTTCATGGTCCTAAATCTTACATTTCATAATACAAAATATATCATCTTTGTACAAATATACTAAGAGGTAATGGTCCCAGTAAACTGTATTTCCTATCTTTTCTGCCTATACTGGGGTAATAATAGTCAACTGACATTGTGAAAAAGTTTTATGTGCAAGTTAGAAATTTCTTCCGCTCACACTCACAGAAAGATATCAAGCATGGCTTTGAGAATGGCTACATATTTAATGAGAGCATCATAGACTATTCCCCAGAATTATTCCAACTTCTAGAAATTATAGTTTAAAATATACTTCTTTTTTTTTTAATGGAACAGTAACACTTCACTACCAACACAGGCATAGATTACCACACAAAGATATGTGCACAGCTAATAGTGGGGTTTCACTGGATAGTATTTGTGGAAATGTGCCTTTCTACCAAAGACAAGCCCCGTAAGGCAGACAAAGAAGTTGCAGAGAAGAAAAAGGGGCAAATTGAACAAGCGCTGTTATCACCCAAGAAAAAGGCATATTTTTTTCCCAAGTGAGGACTGGTTGATCATGGTTGATTCCTGCTGTGCTCCAAGGAACCTGCTTTTGTACAGTCTTTGTAAGTAAACTGAACTGTATTAGAGATACTCAGCTTCTCTTTCTTCCTCTAACAGAAACAATAACAACCCACTGGACAACCCAGTTGAAAGAAGGGGTCAGAGTGCTTTTACTGGCAATGGCTAAATTTAAGTTATGATAAGGTTAAACAAGGTAAACTATAAAATGGAGCAGAAAAGCAGGTAATGGAAGAATGAAATTAAAAACATAGGCTGAGAGGGCAGAACAGAGAAAATGTGGCTCAAGTCAGCAGAAAAGCAGAGATTCGCAGATGAAATATGCTGTAACACAAGACAGGTTGAAACTAAGGAACCTTAAGAATAAAACCTTGCTTAGACATCCAAATTCTCACCTTCCTCAACAGTCCTTACCTACTGACAACACTCTTCCAAATGCAGCCCAGGATGCTGTCAGCCTTTTTTTGCTGCAAGGATGCATTGCTGGCTCATGTTCAACTTTTTGTCCACCAGGACTTCCAGGTGGTTTTTGGCAGTCAGGCCCCAGGCTATACCAATAAATAGCATTATTCCTCCCCATACGCAGGACTTGGCACTTCCCTTTCTTCAACTTCACGAGGTTCCCCTTAGTCCTTTTCTGCAATCTTTTGAGGTCAGTTATAAAGCTGTAGTAACACCTTGAATACATTTACCTCGAGTGACAGCACCAAAGACTAGGGTAAAGCCCAGCATAAATCCACTGCAAAGTAAACTGGATAAACTTTTTACCAGCAAGACCTCAGCAGAGGGCCACAGCAAGAGAATGAGCTTTTTGTTGGCAACTTAAGAATAGGAGGAAAATACCTTTGCACTCCTGAAGTAACTAACTTTGATCTTGGAATTAATTGGTTATTCGCCTCTTACTTCTTCTGTCTCTTGATTCTGTCTCTGGGGCTTAATCTCAGGACTTTATCCATAGGAGAATGTACCGTTCCAGTAAACACAGCTTGGGCAACAGCTGAAAGTCATAGTTCATGTACTTTAAGGTTTTCTCCTTTCTTTTGTGACATAGCTTACAAGATTACACACTAAGAGTGCCTCACAACATGTCTTTGTTTTAGAAGTAAACCATTTTGCTGGCCTTTGTCAGGAGTGATTAGAAGTATTGTTTATCGTGAACAACAAAGGTTGAGTAAAATAATTCTTTTGTTTCATTTGGGCATTGCTAACTGCTTTAGTTCTTAGGCCACTGACTCCAAAGCATGTCATGTTTGTCTATCCTCTATCACTGTGGTAAGTTATTTCATACCGTGCTTTATTTAAAACTAAACAAACACCTTCTGTCTTTATCCTGGCTCTACTTCAGCTTGTTAAGTGCTACAACATATGTCATCTGTTTCTCTAAACAATCTACATGAGCACAGCACTATGGGATTAGTAATTTAAGAAAATGAAAAACAAGCAGCAATTGGCACACATATGCAGTCATGTTTGATTTGCTTTAAGCAGACATTTCAGTACAATCTTTTCCAGCCAATAAACATGTCTATAAATAACATTAAAAAATAACCTTGCTCCTGTAGGCACCATCTTTTCAAATACTGCAGTACATGAAGCATAAAGAACCCCAAATGAACAAAAGCCTCAAACCTGTCCTACACAGTTGGCAGAAGCAGCCTCCTCTTTGGAGCATCTGCTGAAATTGTTGCTTAATAAAGATAAACTCATTTTGTTAAAGTGTTTACCAGACACAAAAATGAGTTTGTTAACTTAAAGGAAAGGTTATTATTCCAAGTGTTGTTCTAACCTTCCTTCTTTAACCTGGAGCAGACAAGGTCACCAACATTACCTCTTAGATAACTGGCTTCAAATATATTTATTTATCACAAGGAGAATCAGACATTTTCACAAATTAGTCTTGATTCTTTCTGCCTCAGCATAAAAATACAGGAAAGTATAGAAGGTAGCTTACTTAATGAAGCAGAAAAAATATTTCCATTTTTGTAGTGAAGAAAACTAACTACAGCAAATGTGGGGGCTTAAACTTTCACTTGTGTGCCTGCACATGGACATACAGAATCCCCAAATGCTTAATATCATGCATTTGCAGATGAGTTTTATGCATATGTTCAGGATATAATACTCTCTATCCGATTCAATTTCACTGAAGTCAATTGCATAACCGTTGAATAATACCAAATTACAACTGGAATTACATTCAAACTGGACATAGCTGTTTGCTTGTTTTTCCAGTAAAACCCACATTCAAAACACATTCTCTGCATCACAGAAAGTATTTATGAAACTTGAATACACCAAATACTTTTGGATCAGGCAAAGATGAAATAAACCCAGAAACTTGGTAGAAATTCCCTCTCCTCCACTGCTCACTTTGACATACAGAGATGTCAGCGGAGGAGTTCCTGAGGACCACCCTCCCAGCTGTTCATCTGCATGAGGTGGCCCCCTGCTGCCCCATTAACTTGTGCTAACAATTACCTGTGAGGCTCAGCTTAAATAAAATCCTGTTCAAAAAGTTGGTTTCAGCCAGATTTTTCCCCTGTTGTGGTTCACAGTACAGCTTAGACGGTAAGGCAGCCACCGAGCTGCTTCGATGATGCTGACAGACCCACATAATACTGACCCATATCTTCATTGGACAGAATGGAAAACTCATTAGCAAAGACTGTAAAAGGGAAAAAAAGTGACTGTAACATGTTTCTTTGAGCACTTGCCACAGATGGTGGCAGGGGAACAGGGAAGTACAGTTCCATTCCTATTAACTGGAATATGCTAAAATAGAACAGCAGCACATACATTAGAAAGAAGAAATTTAAAGGAATCAGCCCAGCATACATGAGAAGTAAATGGCTAAAGGAGAAGTTGCAGGAGACAAGTTCACATCATCTCTGCTTTGATTTTGAACAGAAATGGGATCTGAACCAGGATTATCGTAAATAATTAGAGCACCACAAGCACTGGGGTAAAAAGCTGCACCATTTTCTGCTACCTTATTTTCTTAAGCAACATTGAAACCTTTGAAAGTCTAAGCAAAATTTTCCAATGCGTTCCTTAAAAAAATACTGAAACTAACAAATCCAAAATATTTTTGAGGGAAAAATGTATTTCATGCAAGTTGAAGTTATTAAAATCCTGACCATCACCATCTGCAAGAGAAATGCAAAACGAACAGAAATTAGTTTCTCTTGAGTTTACATTAAGCCACTTTTTGGGGGTGGTTTACAAGAAACATTTATAAAGGAAACTGCAGGCCTGCTCATGAGGTGTTAGTTTCTGAAGTGAAAACTACACGTGCAAAAAAGCACAACCAATCACAAAAGATCACAATAGCTAATTAGCCACCTGCAATTTGTGATACACTGCCTCAAACCCCACTTAGATTTCACAATATTTTAAACACAGGCTTGGAACTTCTGACTTTCAGTATAAGCTTGCTTAAAACAAAACAAAAAAATGAACAGAGTACACTTCCCTGAAGGAAGTAACTTGTAATCGTCATTAACCCCATTATGTGCAATATCATTTCATCACCCTAACACTCCCTACAGCTGCAGCGGCCTGGCAAGCACAAGTCACAAGAAAAGCTCATTTACATACAGCTTCTGGCCTTGTTCACTAGAAAAATTTGCTAAAACAAATTAGAGTTGTCAAAAGAAAGCTCATTAAGTTTTTGTATCAGATTGCTATGTTACCCTTAGCTCCCTGGGTTTTCATCCCTTTCTGTCCTTAGTTTTCAGTCCTTAAGGCTCAAATATTTTCAAGGGCAGAAGCAGACCAATTATAAAAAAGGAAGTTATTTGCTTACTAGTATAAAACAAAGCATACAACCATCACTAATTCACATTTACCAAAAATATAGCTCAATTACCATGTCACACTAGACTGCTGAATAGCATATTTCCACATGCATTTAATTTAGTACCAGTGTTTGTGCTGAGGCAACAACAGCAATTAAATGTACTGAAACAGGGATTAAGCACATTTTCCACCATTTGTCTGTCCACTATAGTGATGTTCTTTTTCCTTAACAAAAAGGAACACCTAGCCCATTTATCCAGTGGTGATGTTAATGTTTCAGAAGATTTAAAAATCCTTTGACATCTGGAAAGGCTAAAACAGTTAGTAGCTTCACCTTAAACTAGTTATGTTTGGTATTTTCAAGAAATAGTCATTTAAAGAATTGAATAACATGAAAGTTATATTCCCATACACCCATCAACTAGGTGTTTAAAAGATAGATAAACTTTTCTTGTTTAAAAATAAGAATGTTAAACTGAATAGTGTTTATTTGCCACCAAAAATCCAGGTTTCTGCTGAGTTTTTTTTTATCGGTTCTCTATTTTTTATTGGGTTTGAAATATTTATTTCAATTTTTTTAAATATAGGTAAGTGCTTCTAAATAGTGCACATAGCCAGTATTTCATTATGCATTTCAAACAGTACTTTAGATCTTACTTGTACACAAGGCCAAATACATTAAGATTGTGATTTTATTCACCACCACATCAACACTTTTTAATTTGCTTTCAGGCCTGACACATCTAAGTATCATCATTTGATGGAATGTAGTCATTCCTTCCCAGCCCAAGCCTGCACTGCTACAGTCAAGTACAATCCAAATCAAAGCAATTGCTTCTGAAACTTCACACAAGTAGAATTTCTCTCTTACAAGTATCACAGGCAGCATATGCTAAACCTTGCAATGCCTTTTTTTTTTTTAAGCTTTCCAGGTTTCTTAGTTCTGCTGAATCGGGATTATACGTCAAATCTGGTATCTACTGCTGATCTGCACTTTATCAACTACCAATAGTTAAATAGTTAACGGGTAACAAACCCAAAAGAATATCGAAAAAGTCCTCTGTTTTTCAGATGCTGGGCCCATGTTTAAGCTACTGTCATTATCATCTAGTGAGCAGAGTCAGCTCAGTGAGCCCTGGAACAAAAATAATTCACTACAAAAAAAAGGCTGGGGCAGGGGAAAGAACCAAGATTATGAAGTCAGCCCCTCTCCCTCTCATCCGATGCATATTTACTTGTTTATTCAAGCCAAAACAGTTCCCACACACCATTGTGAGAGACTAAGGAGAAGCCATCTATATTCTAACGGTTCAGATATCCACAGGACATGAAAGAATTAAAGACCAAGGTCAACATCTCTTCATTAAAAAGCAAAACATAAACTGGCTTGCTTCTCTAATACTAAGTCAGCACCTTTAACTCCAAAAGAAGTCTGTATTTCATCATCTGTTAAGAACATTTTGGAAGTTCCAATTTTGAAACTAAAGCATTTCCTAACATTCCAGTGAGGCAACTTCTTTCACAAATATTTCCAACTTCAAAGTAAAATGTTTATTTCATGAATTTTTCATCATAACAGATACATCTGCTGAAGATTCCAATTTTGATTAAATTGGCACTTTTTATACTACTGTATTTGATTGGAATTGACCAATCTTTTCCTGTAAACACAATAATGCTGCATCTAGATTGCAGCAAAACTGGAAGATTATTTCAAAATATATTTTCATTTTGCAGATTTTTCCTTTTGAAGTACTTCTAAAATTTCAAAGAAGTGGAATTGTATTTTAACTGATCAGAACAACTAGCACCTTAACCAACATTATCCAGAGCAGAAACCAATTTCTGCAAGAACTCTGCAGTTTGAAACTTTAAGTTGTAACACACACTCAGGGAATAATTTTTCTTACAGAATTTACAGGTTTGTCCTTTAAGAGGTTTAATACCTCTATGAGGTTCCTGCTTCTCACTTTTTTCACTGCAGCTGCCATCTTTGGACACCACCAGGAGAACTGCCACTATTTACTTTAAGTAACAACATTGGAAATGTGTAATTTTCATTTTGCAAAACGCTAGCTTGGGACTTGCTGAAATTTACAGGACTGGTAGTAAGAGGGAAGGAGAATGGATGCAAACCACTGCATACAATGCTCCTCCTACAGGTGGAGGTAGAAATGGAAGGAACTAAATTTTACTTTTTTTACAATACAGAAAACACAACCCCCTGGAACTTCAGGTCAACAGGCTCCATAAGAAAAGCAGCAATTGCTTGAAGGAAACTACTATTCCTAACTTCCAAAATATTTAAAAATGGAAGGTGATGCTGAGTATAATAAGCATCAGGCTTCTGATCACACTTAAAAAAATCAATGTCATATTTGCCATTTTGTAGAAACAGGGTATAGTTATTAAAGTTTTTTCTAAATATAATACATTAGTTTTGGCTCAAGCATAATAGATTTCAGTAACTCCTGAAGAAACCTCCTGTCTACTGATATCAACAAACCCATATTATTCATGCAAATTTCCAGAAACACTCAAAAAGTCCTGACTATCCATATGGCCAGATGCCGAGTTGCTAGGCATCCCACAGCTGCCCCAGATCACATGGGCAGACCCACTCCACAGTCCCATTTTCTGCATATGCACTAATTTATAAGCAAAGTACATTTGGGCTATTCTTTCACTTGACTTACAGCAAAGTATTTAATTTAATATTGGCCTTCCTGCTTGGAACTAAGTCATGGGTAGAGTAACTCATTTCACATCTTCCTAGTTATAACTGCACAGCCTTTAATGCTGGAAATAGTTTGAAATTGAAAATAAATTGAAATTTGTGCAGACCAAAGACAATGTAGATGAACAAAAATAAAGGTATTGCTTAAATGCCTAAAGCTGTCTTCTTAACTTCCAAACATCAGCTACAGAATTGCATTTTACTTTCTGCTGCTAGCTGAGTGAGGCAGCTCTTTTATCCAGAACCTGTCAGTGTCCTAAATTAATTAGAGTCAGTTCAATGATCCATAACCACGGTACTTTCCACAATCATTGACAATTGATTTCCATCTAATTCACAATGGCCCAGGCTCTGGCCTTATGTACGACCCAATATTCTTTCATCACTCATGTGTTACATGAGGGCTGAATTCACATAAGGATTCCTCATCAGAAATCAGTGTCATTCATGTCTCAGCTTTCAACTAGCTAATTATGGTATCTGTGAACAAATAACACTTAGAGGGAATTTTCTGATGCATTGTTTTGGGGAGGTTATTTTGGTTTTCTATGAAAATTTTTTTCAAAATTTGTAACATTGAGGCAAAATTATCTGACATGTGGTATGTCACTTAATGAATATTTACTCCATATGCACAAGTCCCATTGGCTTTAGTGAAAGCTCCACATATTGGATAGGCCGCAGAAAACTAAAGATCAGAAGAAATAAAACTTTTGTAGAATGATGGCATCTATTGCTAAAATTTGACACAAACAAATAATTCTTCATCATTATCCCATTAAATTGACCTTTTATTCACTCTTGAGATTCACAGGCCTACAAATGCCTTTTTAAACAGGCTCTTTTCAAACAATCATGCTGATTTAGTGAATTGTGTGCTCTATCATTCTGAGATGAACTGAGGTAGGAGGGGAGAAAAAAGAAAAAAAACAAAACAAAAAAACCAAAACCAGAAAGAACAGCCAAAACAAAACTCACAGTAGCTATGCACAGCTTATGTCCCAACACTGACAGAAGCAATATATTTTGAGGACCTGAAGGAGAGAAGTGCTCACTAGTTAAACACAGGACAGAACAAGGTTCAATTAAATAATAGGGCATTTTCCTTGTATTTATAGCAGTTATAACAAGCATCTGCATGGGTACTTCTGAAGATTAATTTATGAAAGCAATATGCACAGAATAAGGTTAAAAGTGCTAAGATTTTTACTTGATTGAAATATTAAACTTGATCTAATCCCCCCAAAATATTTTAAGTTCTGAGATACCACATTGAAATAAAATGTGTATCAAAGTAGCAGCCATCTTACATCATTGCACTCAAATCAAAACTTGTTGTCATTCTTTCTGATAAACCATGTATCACATTTATTTCAAACAGCTGGTATGTTTCCAAAATTGTTTTAGCCCATACCAGTGATTCTCCATAACCATTTAATCCTCAAAATGTTTAACCTCCTACAGAATCAGATGTATTTATAGAATGTAAGAGAGGCAACTGAGTCACATTTATCACTTGTAGCTGTGAAAGTTTGAGTTTTATAGATCAAGACACTATGAATAATCCTTGGAACATTAACATATCAATGTCAGCACTGCTCAAATAGGAGCTTATCCTCATTAGATTATCACGCACTTTTTAAGAACACTTTAATAGTGTATTGTTATAAAGGCTGGCAGTCCTGCGATTAAGATTAAAATGAGTTATTTTATTACTGAAACCTCATAAAACACTGCATCTGAACACCATTACTGTTTGTAATATAGCAAACCTTTCAGTCTGAAGAATAGTGTATTTGTGCATTATCTCTTAAAACTGATTGGATGCTGCAAGCTTGTGTCTGTGTAGGAGTGTGCCCACTTCAGAATTTCAACAATTTTTGTCTGAACTGCATGTTAGGATTCACAGCACATCTACAGTTTGTCATAGGCAGTACCCTTGATACCATTTGATTTCAAAGCTGCTTGCTACAAATCCTCTGCAATCACGTTGCGCTTGTTATTAATACCTTTAACCTGACCTCAGACAGGAAATCTAGTGCAGTGTGATTTTGCCAAACGGACTGAACAGTAATCAGCAACCATCTCTGATGGATTATGTTCTTTGTACACTATTTACAGTCAGCAAGGAACACAAAAACATGCATATGCTCATGCCTGTGTGTTACTGTGCATGCAGGCACTGGAGTTGAATCCATTTGTATTCTCACCATAATGTTCTTTGCATCAAAATCAGCTGAAAAGAAATAGCATTTGGGGGACAAGGGACATACTGCCCCTCTAATGAAATGAAATATTCACTGCTTGTATCAGTTAAACATAAAACATGCTACAATTTTCATATACTATGCAGTAAATAGTAATTCTGAGCACTGTTATATATATTGTTTTCTTCTGCATATTTAACTGAAAGTCCAGGGGCTTCCTGCATCTTAGGAAAAATGAATAACAATTTCTTTCTCCTTCTGGAAAATATCACATCACTTCACTGCTACTCACGCCTTCAACTGAAGATCCCTTCAATTTAAGCTGCCATTACAGTCATAATTCTGAGACCCGTGTAACTAGAAGCCAGTACTGTACTACTAATTTCAGTGAATTTTCCTTCCATGGAATTAATTCTGACAGCTGTTCCTCCTCCCCCCCCCTTTTTTTAATGTATAGCTAAAGGGGTTATATTTTTTATAATATATTATTATTTTATCTGCTGTATTACAGCACAATGAACTGAAACGTTGACACAGGTAACAAGAGAATACCTAAGATTCAGTTTGAACAAACACACCTCAGATTCATTAAGACTACTTCCTCAAAATCAAGGAAATACTGGTGATGAGTGAAAACTGGGAGTCAGCTGAACAGCCACAGATGTTTACAAAGCAGTAACTTCATGCGAACAGACCTTATCAGTTTTGGCTTACTCTGAATCACTATCACTTGTTAATTTTGCCGAATTATTTTTCAGTTTCTACTTGGAGAAACTCTTGCTAGAGACCATTAAATTTAATTTATAGCTACATAACATATGAATAAAGGTTGCTGAGTTAAGAGATTAGCCATGCCCATCCCCTAATCAGAACTCTTAGCTGAAGAACTGAATAGGGAAAGAAAAATTAATCAATGAAGTAGCACAAAGAAAACAAATAAACCATTAGTTATTAAACAAAGCATGAGATTACACAGTGCAGGACTACTGTGAGTACCAAAGATCAAAATTAGGCTGAGGAATTTCACTGCACAGATCTGGCAGTGTTGTTTATTACCCTGACTGCATTTGATGAATAACTAACTAGATTTAATCATTCACAGAACAGACTGAAATGGGTCAATCACATTGGTAGGGTGCAGGAAATTATTATTGATAATCAACATATCCACACCCTAAGATTAATGCAAGTAAACATGTCTCACTCTTGCAAAATTTCTTTGAAAGCCCCTTCCCTGAAGTTTTACCTGCCAGATAATAACTGTCATCACTGACACTCTGAAACAGCTATTTGTTATTTTTTTTTGGAAGCAAACACAATAATTTTCATCTGCCGCCTACTGATTTTGTTCTACCACTTAAGCATGGGTCTGTGTGTTTAGCTGCATCTGAAATATTCACTTAAACTGATCTCTAGAGGTCATCAAGTCAGGATGGGAAAAGAATTGCTCTTTTACTCTGTCATTTCTATTTAACAGGCTTTTATGTGGTTCTTCTTGCTGTTTTATCTAACTCTAGTGGCTATTTTAGCATTTTGCAAGGAAAAAAGACATTAAAAACTAGCACTAGAAAGAACAGCACATCTTGGGAGACAGGAAGAAAACTAATAATCTAATATGCATGTAAATAAGTCTTAAAAATACATACAGCTGCAAACACTATGTACACCATGCTAATGCTACCAATAATTACACACTGCATGGCAGAAAAGTAATAGATTTCCAGGCCTGATTCATGATCACTTAATCTAACTGCATGCACACTTCAGACCATAGCTCCTGCAGTTAATTCCTGCATGTAGCCTACTATTTTTACTTGATCTCTACAGAACAAAGGTGTTCGTTATGGAAAAATCAGAAAAATTCTTTTTTTTTTTTTTTCCCCTCGTGTTGCATATAAGACTGAATTTCTTTCATCAGTTTCTGAACTATCAGGCTTATCGTCACTTTTACAGCATGATCCCATACTAATCAAATTTATCATGTATTTCAGGACAAACTGTTTCATAAAGATGAAAAATAGACAACAAGCCATGAAACATGCTGGAAGTATTATCTGACAAAAATTCAGTCAGCAAATCTGTAAATTTCTATTAAAGTAAAAGCAAACCAGTGAAAAATGACCATATAGTTCATTTTTACTGAATATTGTTTCAATTAAACTTTCCTTGCAAACTTAGCACATTGGTGTTTAACTTCTTGTCAGCTAACAGCAGGTTTTCACTTACGAAAGGGCATCCTCACCTTTAGAATTCTTTGTGTTATGGAACTTATATCATTTTCTGATGTATTTTGAAGCTAGTTCAAATGCACAGAATTGCTCAAATGAAGATGTATGCACTTACATCAGCATGGAAAGAGGTTTTTCAATCACTAAAGCTAGTATTTAGCAAAAGGCTAGTGAGTATCAAAGCATGAACATATTCTATGTTTACACCCTCTGAGCTTACTCTGTTTTCCCCAAGTTCACTCTGATCTGTAGTATAGACATACCTTCTGAGAAATAGTGAAGGTATTCCAGTAAACTAACTGGACCATAGTGATGACTATTGCTTTTAGCTAAAAAAAAAAAAAAAAAAGTCACTTAATTTAAACCAAAAGAAAAAAATAATTTCCTTTTAAGTGGCAGGAGAGCCAGACACAGGGCAGCTCAGATCTCAAAAAAACTATACTTAAGGTACAGCATATGTTAACACCACACAAAAAGCCTAAGTAGTATAGCCTGATATCAAGCAACTGCACCTCACTTTGTAGCCTACGGCTCTCCATGATTTTTAGATAAAGGGGTCTGGTCATGACTAATCTCATTTTCTAAGCATGATTTTTTCAAATCAGTGAGAGACTTGGACAAAAGTCTGGGAAAGATATGGCCTGCCAGCTGACAAAACTTAGGAAAATGCCTCAGGACAGCAGAGGGGCTTTGAACCCCATGGCACACTGACTCCTCATCAACAGGCAGACAGTGCAAGGACAAAAGCAAATACATGAAATTACTTCCCTTCTCAAGGAAAAGATTTTATTCAGAAGTGCTGAAGAGTTTTACAGGGAAGCCATGAGTTAAGGTGTTTTGGCAAATGTTTTTCAGAGTAAAGCAGCTATGATATAGAAATTCTAAGTCTGAACAGAATCTGATCAGCATTTTCAGGAACTCAGCTTTTATTTCATGGAAGCCTTCTTCAGAGAAAAGTCAGATGGCAAGAAAAGACAAGGTTAGAGTACATAGACAGATTTCATATGTTTAAACTGGTTAGGCCCAATGGATTTTATCCTAAAACACTTCAGTTGCCAAGAAATCTACTTGTAAGCTCTGAGAATCCATGGAAGACAAAGGAAGTGCCAGAAAACTGAAAAAATGGGAAATGAGGAGCTGATCTTCCAAAAGGGAACTTGGGGAAGTCATTAAACTGCTTAATTTCAGCTCTATAAAAACTCAAAAACAACCCCAAAATAAAAAATCACCAGCAACACCAAAACAAACAAAAACCCCCCCCACAATCAACAAACTCCTGAAGATAAAAAACAATTATACAGCAGGCAATGTTGATTTTTTCAAAAACAAACCAAGTCAAACTAACTTAATTTTCCTCTATCACAGGACACAAGAGCTTCTAGATATTGGATAAATATCAGGTTTCCTGTAACTTGTCTGTAGGAGGTTTTTTTTGATATCATTTCATGTGACAGCCCTGAGCAAGCTTGGAAATCAGATGAAGATAAAACTATTGCACAGTAAGAGAGAAAATGGTTGAACAATCCCACTCAGAGAACGGTTATTAATGATTACCTGTCAAGAACACACCACGAAGGTTTCACCAAGGTCTGTTCAGTATTTTTGTGAATCACCTGTATGATGGAATAAGGACTACTCTTACCAAAGATGTACCTGATACAAAGCTAGGGACTACAGTCATGCTGTAAAACAGGTTTAGCATTCAGAATAAGAGTATGAAATGTTAAAAGTAGCCTCTACAGGATATAAATATTGCTAAGCTCAAGGAATGATGTAAAGACAGGAATAACCAACAGGCACTAATACAGAAAAAGGAGAAAGTGGTTAAGCAGCAAGACTAAGTCTTGCTTAGGCTTAGACTGTAAGTCTATTACAAGCTGAACACAGGTTAACAGAGTAATGATGTTGCACAAGAGGCAAGTATCATACTACAACATGTGAAGAGAAGACAGGAGAACCTTTCCATTCTATACAGATTAATGAAGTCTCAACTGCAGAACTCTAGCACGACATTTAGATGCCTCATGTAAAGAAACGTGGACTAACTGGGAAGATTCAAGAAACTGGTCTGTCTTATATGGAAACAGGTTAAGGCAGTTTATGCCACATTGCAACAGTTAATAAGCAAAAGCATTACTCCAGGCTACATTTCTGTCAGCTGTTGCCAGAGATCAGTTCAAAACTATTTTTAAAATTAAGAAAAATTAATATTAAGAAAATCTCTGTAAAGAGAAAAATCATGAAAAAGTTCATCTTAGTGAAGAACTTCCTGCAATCATTTCTTACTTATATTGGTCATTGCTATAATTTTTACTAGCTAAAATGTATGTATTTCCTACTAAAGTACAGAAGCCAGGGCACAAAACATTACTGGTCTTGCACTGAGGAGCCAACTCAACATAGTGCCAGTTTACCAGATCAATTATTATGTTGTACACTCTATCCCTATGCCCACATTAATTCATTTCTTTAGCTCAGGATGAAACTCCCTCACTATGAAAGCCCAAAATGCTGACTTCATTAGGTTAAATTATTCTCAAACCTGAAAAAAATAATTAATTCTTATTTTGAATAAATGCCACAGCAGAATGAAAAGGTGTTGCATACAAGCACCTCACTGCTTGCAAGCCCTAATGACACCTCGATTAACACAGCAATTGATGGTAAGGGAGCCTAACAGCCTCGACAGGCCATACGCAGCAATGCTGTGACTTATGGCTTTATGTTTTAAAATTGGCCTCTCCAGCATGATCTGATAAATCAACACACAAGTCATTAAATGGTTCATTATCCCAGTAATATAATTCATTCTCTCTGCCAGGAAACACGGGAGATGATGGGCATCTTCTACTTGCAACCATGACTGTCCATCAGTATAACAGATTAACTGTATGAGGGAGTTCAGTTTGGTGTAGAGGTCAATGGGATGTTTCATGGGGCAATTTTTCTTCTGCAAGGTTTGACCTCTTAGCAGGAAAAAAAAAAAGTGTGGACAAAGAAGAGGAGAATGTGGTTATCCTGGTGTGTAGACAGCTTTTAAAAATAAAATAATCATTAAGTTAAAAAATAAGAGCCATGACAGAAGAAAAAGAAACAGGGCTCACAGGTACCTAGCTAGCTATATTCACACATGCAGTCAACAGACTTGCGTTAAACAGGAAAGGAGAACTTAGATGTAGTTTAAAAAGGCAAATAATTCTGGTATTAACTGAACATGGTCACTTAGACATGCTTGCCCATAGTCACCATGATTGCTTAGTCACCACGAAGTCTGGCACAATCGGTAGTCTGTGCTTAGAAAAGGCCAAAAACTAAAAACCATGGCAATATGCACGTGGTGGGTTGACCCTGGCTGGACGCCAGGTGCCCACCAAAGCCGTTCTATTACTCCCCCTCCTCAGCTGGACAGGGGAGAGAAAATATAACAAAGAGCTTGTTGAGATAAGGACAGGAGAGATCACTCACCAATTACCGTCATGGGCAAAACAGACTCAGCTTGGGGAAAATTAACTCAATTTATTACAAATCAACCAGAGTAAGGTAATGAGAAATAAAACCAAATCTCAGAACACCTTCCCTCCACCTCTCCCTTCTTCCCGGGCACAACTTCACTCCCGGATTCTCTACCAACCCTCCGCCCAGCGGCACAGGGGGACAGGGAATGGGGGTTGCAGTCAGTTCATCAGACATTATTTTCTGCTGCTTCATCATCACGCTCTTCCCCTGCTCCAGCGTGGGGTCCCTCCCACGGGAGACGGTCCTCCACGAACTTCTCCAACGTGGGTCCTTCCCACGGGCTGCAGTTCTTCAGGAACTGCTCCAGCATGGGTCCTTTCCATGGTGTGCAGTCCTTCAGGAGCACACTGCTCCAGCGTGGGTCCCCCACGGGGTCAAGTCCTGCCAGAAAAATGTGCTCCGTGGGCTCCTCTCTCCACAGAGCCGCAGGTCCTGCCAGGAGCCTGCTCCAGCGTGGGGTTCCCACAGGGTCACAGCCTCCTTTGGGCACCCACCTGCTCTAGCATGGGGTCCTCCCTGGGCTGCAGGTGGATATCTGCTCCAGTGTGGACCTCCCTGGGCTGCAGGGGGACAGCCTGCCTCACCATGGTCTTCACCACGGGCTGCAGGGGAATCTCTGCTCCGGTGCCTGGAGCATCTCCTCCCCTCCTTCTTCACTGACCTTGGTGTCTGCAGAGTTGTTTCTCTTACGTGTTTTCACTCCTCTCTCCGGCTGCCGTTTCTGTCCCAGCAACTTTTTTTCCTTCTTAAAAATGTTATCAGAGAGGCGTTACCACTATTGCCGATTGGCTCGGCCTTGGCCGGCAGCGGGTCCATCTTAGAGCTGGCTGGTATAGGCTCTCTCTTGAACACAGGGGAAGCTTCCAGCAGCTTCTTACAGAAGCCACCCCTGTAACCCTCCCTGCTACCAAAACCTTGCCACACAAAGCCAATACAATGCTACAGATCAAGAGTAAGCTATACTGGCAGCTCTACATGTGCAAGCTGACATTTAATGTGTCTGTACTCTGTAGTCTAGCACATGCTACCAGTTCCTAAGTACTTACTATGTTACCATTTAATCAAGGAAAAGTCTTTGTGATTACCAGTACACTAATAGTTTTAAATGTCTCCCTAAGCAATTCTAATATGCTTAGTTTAGTATGAGTATATTAAATATATTTCTAAATAAAAATGTGTGCATAAAAATTAACTGATTCAAGAGAAAGAGCAATGCAACCCTACATACTAACTACACAGAGGAAAAATCCATCATATGAAGTATACAGAGAACAGTGCCCAAGTGGGCATAGAATAGCTTCTCTACCGTGACAGAACCAAATATCACTTTTTTACTATGCATTGATATTTCAGATTGTCTTAAAGGTCCATACCACCCATACAGTATATTTCTTAGTGAATTTGAAAGAGGACATTTTACCAGAAGTCATTTGCCGTATAAAAACTTTTACCACCATATTGCTAAGCTTTGAAACAAAAGGCAATTTCATATATTCATTGTGGCATCAGAGTATATATGTGTGTATGCATATATTCAAACTTTCATTTACAATATATGCATACACACACATATATATCCTTCCCTTTTTGAGTGAAAAATTTGAATTCAGATACACTTGTCAAGAGCCAACAGTTATATTTAACTTTGTCAGTAGGTCTGAATAAGAACTACTAGATATATAAAAAATAAATCTCTGTCATCACTGTGTTATGCTGAAGATCATGCAACATCCCTGTAAAGATAAAAGGTTCTGAAAAAAATCTCTGGCTTAAACTAATGAAAAGTAGAAAAAAGTGTATGATCATTAATTCAGAGAAAAAAATGAATAGAAGTGTGCATTCCTACCTCCAGTGACTCACAACATATCAATATCTATTACACAATTAAAAAACACACCAATTCGTACAAAGACTGTGTCTTTAACCTTAACCACAGTAGCTCAGTTTGTCTTTGAAATTGAAGGATTCTTACATTCCTTGCCAAGATTATAATTCCAACAAAAGTTTGATTTCATAAGGGGTTTTTTTCTGGTGTCTGTAAAACAGTAACAGCAGCAAAAATACAAAAACTTGTTGTATGGTATTTACAGGAGATGGGAAACATGAGGTTTTCCTAAAGATATCAGAGAATTGTGCAATACTAGAGCAAGGGCCAGGATCTGGGTTAAGTTTGTCCCCAGGATAAGCCCAAGTGTTGTACCAGAACCTTTGGCTGGAACTTTCCACACAAAATTAAGATACAGCAAGATGCAAAGGATACTTATACAAATTATTACATGACAATGATGGTCCTTGTGTAAATTATTTCATATAGTTACTGCAGGGAGCAGATCTGTTCCTCGAAGTCAAAACATTACTAAATTTACATACTATAAACATTCCATAAAAAACATCACTTAAATCCAGTCTTCAGCATCCCTGTAACTACAGGCCAGAGAGATGAAGGAATTCAGGCACAATTTTAAAAAATATTCATGTACTTATAAAAAGGATCCAATTTCCTGAAAGTTGAAAGCCCAAGCATTTTCACTAATGCCAGCTGCACTTACAGTACAGATTTTGAGAAATCTGTTACATGGATTTCTAGGTATAAGCTATCATGCACCTCTCAAGAGGTGGAGTGTAAACTGGCCAGAGCAGCAGAATGGCATGCTTGAATAACTGGCAAATGCAGGTAGATTGTATAGTTTGGCTTTGAGGCTTAACGGAACTGCAGCTCTTGCTGCCCAGAAAATCTTATCAAGTATCTGTTCCTAGGACACTGCTTAAAGAGACCAGAGTCTGGCTTGACCCTCTGGGAGTTTAGAAACATCTGGAGGTTCACAAACTCACCCACTGATTGAACTATGACATGGTCCAGTTTCAAGCACTTAGTTGAAAGCACCTTGACTTAAAATAATTAGATTTTGGCTGGCATCACCTGCAGCAAATGTTATAGAAGCTCCTTCCAGATACTGACAAATACAAGAGTAACACACTCCCTGTGGCTCCCCAAGGAGGTGAATGGCATGGAAAACTGTACATTTACAAGGTAGCAGATAGACACCATACATACACTGTTCATTCATCATGTTGATTAGTAAGAACACAACCTGATGTTCAAGCTACAGCTCCATTTTTTAACCAGTTAATGGAGATCTCCATTCAACATTAAAGTTCTCTGGCTAGCAAGCAACATTCTAGATTTATCACAGTTTACATCAAAATAATTTATTTTTCTTAATTTGCTTTAGGTGTCTTAGTTGGTGTAGCACACAAATACAACACATTTGGGAGGAGTAGAAAGATTCTTTGCTGTTTCAAGTTATTGATCAGAAATAAGCACAGCTCAATGATTCAGTCTCAAAACCATGCACTATTTTGAATGGCTGACAAAGTTCTCTATACAAAGAAGCAATTCAGGAATTAAAACAGTTGGCAGAAAATAATATTTTTTTGCTTAAATTTTGGGGAAAAAATACTAAACAAAGAAAGAATACCATGTTCCTAAAGTAACTTAGAACTTGCTGTTCATGTGGAATACATGAAAGAAAGAGGAAGGAAAAAAATGAAAAATAGAAAATGCAATGTATAGGCCCAAAGCTGTTTCTCTTTAATATGGGGATATCCCTGTTATTTGCCACTGGTAGCAGAAGGTAACAAGTCCTCTGCCTTTCTGTTTGTTTGTGGGAGTGGGTCTATTTCTATACAGGAAATTCTATTCTAAAGCCATTTTCTGATGCAAGTTACATCAAAGATATTACTATATGCTACTAAAAAGGTTTGATTCTCATCGGCCCACATTTCTGATTAGGCTTGCTGGGCTTATTTTGTCACAGTTCCTGACCAGCTGTCCTGTAAGGATGTGATACAGGGACCCATTCTATGTGTAGTCCACAGAGAGCAAGAGCTTGTTGCAGTCCTACAAGTGCACATGCACGCACACGCACAAACCCCATGTTGCCCAACAGGCCAACTGGCTTGCAAATCAAAATATGTCACTTTAGCTTAACAGCAATTAAGACTACAAAAGCCAAATGAAATTGTTCACCTTCTACTTCAGTAAGTACAGTCTTGCAGAGGATGCACACGAAAGTGAACAATGATCCATAGTTGCATGACATTCTACTATTTTGAAATAAGTGTGCACTGCTTGAAAATTCTTAGTTACTAGTAGCCATTAAATGTAAACAAACACCACACATATTCAAAATAAGAATTCACTATTTTTTTAGGTTAAAAATAATTTAACCTACTAAAGTCAGTATTTCTGTCTTTCACAGTGAGGGAGAGGCCCAATCTTCTGTAGCCTGTATTTCACCACTTTTTCTTGTCTGTGCCATACTCCAGTGCAAAAATATTAGAGCAGGAGTTAAGGCAAATCCAGCAGCAAGTTTCACCTAAAAGTTTGTTCTCTGTATAGGAAGAACTATTGCTAGTTCTTCCTCCATCTATTCTATCAAAAAGAGCACTGAGCCATGCAATAGCTATCATCTCAGATTTTTTTCTTAAATTAGGCACATTTATACTCTCAATACATGCAGAATTTCCAACAAGGGCGTGGACACATGTATACACATGGGCATATTCAGCTGGAGAAAATCTCTGCAGTTCAGAACTCAGAAGTTACAAGACTTTGTCTAGGTCCTACTATGCACACATGTGTTCTTGCTTTACCACCTGGGCTGCTGCACATTTTTTTCCTATGGAGTGCCCCAAATACAATGCCTAAGTGTTGCTATACATACAGGTTTGAACAAACTTAATTAAAAACCTGAGTTATGAGTGAAATCTAACACTAGGTGGTCATTACTTTGAAAGTCACAACCTCTAGAGTGTTTATGTCTTCTTAGGCTTACAAATCTAGGTCCAGAATTACAGCATTTCAGGGGAAGGACTTGCATTCTTCTCGTCTTCGGCAAATCCACAGTAGGGGTTTTATCAAATTAAGCCATCTTTAATGGTTTTAATGATATAATATTTAGTAGTTTATCCAAAACAAAGGAACATCAAGGAAGCTTTGACAATTTTCAGCAATTGTTAGTTTTGCTTTATGTAAAAAGTTTATATACATAAGCTTATGCAAAAAGTTTATATAAAACCTTTTCCAGAGGTTCAGGGCAAGCAAAACATCTTCACTTCTGCTTAGCTGAACACTCCTGGAGTGCTGCTGGAATCCTGATCATTTTGCAAAAATATGAACAGTCTTCAGCTGTTGATGGTCTCAGCTGACATGCAAATTTGTGGGAACCAATAGGCTTTTGTGATAAAAAAAGCACTGTGTGTTACAGCAGCATTCATCTAGATAATGATTTAGTCACAAATGATCATGTTATCATGAAGATTTACAATGAAATTCTGACCTCTCTGCACTAAATAGCAGAACTATTACCCTCAGTGGGGCCAGCTCACTTCATTCTGACAAATATGCACTTGGTGAAAGGGATAGCAGCTATCCAACAGAACAACTACTGGCCCTTAAGAAGTGCTCAGAAACAGCAGTTACAAATGCTTTAATTCTTCTGGAGGAGAGTGAGCTCTTCAGTGAGTGTTATGAAACATCTTTTTTGGGAATAGTGATTACAGAGAAGTGGAAGGATTTTTTGAGGGAAGTACAAACATACGATCACAGCTCTAAAAGCAAGATGAAGTTGTCCATTTTCCCTCTATCCAGAAACTGTTTCACAGATCAGTAAAATAAGCAATATAATCTATTTTTACTCTACCATGAACTCTTGCAAGGACCATTCCCAACCAAGGATGTTTGGGTAACTTCTTTGCTAAAAATTGAAAAGATGCCTGCATGCTTCCCTAGTTCTCTAAGACACACTACAATGTCTGTCTTGACTTTTTTATTCTACTGATTGATTATGCTTCCAGGAAGACTGTTTTTTTCCAGAACACTAAAGCAAATACAGTCTCTCCCATGGACACACCACAGGACTTTATAAGCTGCTTATGCAAGCGACTACTTAACCGGAGATGGTTCTATGCAGGACACTAACATCAATTATAAACTGGGATGCACAGAACTAAGACACAATAGGAACCCTTCTGCTTCTGTTTTCATGACATGCAGTTTAAACTATACTAGTACTTTCCACTGGCCTCTAATTCAGTAGACAAATAATCTTATAGCCAAATTGTCTCATCAAAACATACATTATTGGTACTGCTACTGCTTAACCTACATTTTTTTTCTGGGAGATTTATTTTTTTGTTATTGGAACAGGCTGCCCACGGAAATGGTGGAGTCACCATCCCTGGAGGTATTCAAAAAACGCGTAGACAAAGCACTTCAGGACATGGTTTAGTGGGCATGGTGGTGTTGGGCTGACTGTTGGACTCAATGATCTTAAAGGTCTTTTCCAACCTAAACAATTCTATGAGTCTATGATTTATGCTTCAGGATTGGCTCAGTGAAAGAAGTTAAATTCATCACTTCTGCAGTTTCAAACATATTCTCCTGCATAAAAACTTTCACCTGTTAACACGGGGCGGGGGGGGGAGGGAGTGGGGGAACCTCACAAATTTCCTACTTGATGTAAACAGGCACAAGCATTTGTGTTGCCTCCCATGTGCCAGCCTTCAAACACTCACTGGTTGGCAGGTGGATTGAACCTTCTTCTCTGCAATGCGCTGGATGGGGGTGGATTGCCTCATTAGCTTCTTACTTGTGTTCAAGTGTAAAGATATGAGGAACCTTCTTTGTTGTGCACCTACAGTGTGGAAAGAACAGCTCTATTCTACAAAGTTAGGTTAACCTTGCTTTCTGCAGGTTGTTTTTTTTTACTCACTTACATTGAGTATTCCCTTGGGAAAAGGAAGGAAAGTTGTTCAGGCTTGGGGGGGGGTATTTAGGCCCTCGCAGGGAGAATTCACTTGGTCTTATGATAACAACCTAACTGCTTTAACAAAGTTCAAACTTGCAAAGACAAGGCCCTCCATTCCAACAAGCTGACTTGGCAAAGTTAACTCATATACATCGAACTGTTCTTATGCTTGAGAACAATCAAATGCCAAAGTGCCAGACGGCAACAAGAGTGTTCGGCATCCTGCAGGATCAAGCCTTGAATCCTTGAATATAAATAAAAGCTAGTAAGAAGTTTTCCAAGCATTTCATCACTTTGGTTCTTCAGGGTGGCATAAAAGCGTTTGGGGCTTTTTTTATTTCTTGTCATATACTATACTATTTTATTCCTTGGATTTTATTTCAACTATACTTTGCATTTCAGATTTTGAAATAAGCATATCCTGTGAGGTTTTAATTTTAAATGTCAGTACATTCTAAATAGTCCTACACTTCCACAAAAGCATTGATTTCAACTTTATCCCATTTCAGTAAGTGTTCCATAGGAATTAAATGGAAGTGACAGCATCAGAATTGGATGTAGATAATATATTTGGAACCAGATTACATAAACTAGTATTATGTATAATTAATAGATGTCCAAGCAGAAAAATCTGCCTTTCTAGATTGTTATAGAAAGAGCTCCTTATGGCATAACTTTGCAAATCTGTTTTCCTACAACTGGTAAAAATTTATGTCTAAAAGCAATGAAATATGACATATTCCTCCAGAGCAGAGATATTTACTTTCTCTGAAACTAAACTGCATGAAGTGAAAAAATTAGCATAAGATTAACATTTTTTAAGGACTCCTAATATGCAAAATTATTTTACTGAAATTGACAGCAGTTAGGTTTGTCTCTTGACATGGTACTACTGATGAAGAACCTCAGAGGGACTGATATTCCAGCCCTAACAACTAATCACGATTCAGATGCTTATTAGAAGTCATAAGTAATGTAAGAATAAGTAGTAAGCCTCTTGGAAGAGATTTTTTTTTTTTCCTCTGTCCTCACAGACAGTTTTATATCTTGGTTTAGTGAGACGCAGGGTGGGGGGGGGGAATAATCTTCATAAAACATCAAATATGAGGCCAAAGAAGAAAGGATTAATGAAAGTCACAAATGGCTCAAGTTCAAAGTCTCCTGATTTTTTGCTATAATCTAGTAAATTCTTTACGTTTTTCTAATTGTGTTTTGTTTGCCAAAATGCAAAATTTTCACTAAAACAAGAAGGGAGAACAAGTACGCTCTTATTCAAAATCATGTAATATTTAAATGAGAAGACAAATATTTCTGAAGTTTCAGATTTTGATATTCAACATTTAGCTATACTTATTATCAAGTTTAATGCTGAAATTTCACTAGTCAGGTGACTTCTTCCAATATGACTGCCTTTTCTGATGAGGATATATAGTCCTGCATATCTTTTCAGTAACTATTGGCAAGTATCAAATGCACTATATATAATTTCACAGAACACCTTTCAAAAATGTTGAGACTCAAAGTGATCTAATACTGAATTCCAGAAGTCTGGGGTTTTTTAACCCAATATACAACACTGCAATGTATAGAAGTAAAAAATTAGTTAACTACACATGAAGAAAAGAAAAAACAAGTTATATTATATATTATATAAATTATTTTTAATAGTGTTTTAACTTGAAACCTATTGTTTTCCAAAGTACTCACTAAACTGGAAACATCTCATAACCTCCCAAAAGAGAAGCAATTTCCAAGTGCAACCACTCAACATACAAAACAATTTATATTCACATTTCTAGACTTCTGTGTTTATTTTAACTGTGAATCTTAACACTGCATGAGTGTACTTTCACACAAATACATAATAGTGGAGTAACATCACTCTCACAGAAGCCAACAGAGATACAGTACTGAAAGCAGAGTTTGGCAGGTGAAAAATTCCATCTGCTAAGCATGTCAGCAATATTTACTATACACATGCACAAAGCACAGAACATGAGACAACTCAACCTCTTTCTGGTTTCTAAGTGCTACCTGATGAAACAGCAATAACACACTGCTTACTCCGCATACACATGCTTCCAGTATGTGTGCATTTGGGCATAAGTTCTGGTGTAGCTGGACAAACAATAATTTGAAGGTTATCCTGTCACATAAGAGTGAACATAGCTATCTTTAGATGGAAATTGCTTAAAGCCAGTCATGTTTGTTTGTTTATGTTTTGTCCTTACTTAGATGCAAGTTTTGTAAGCTGTTAAAGTTTTATGCCAGAGTGCCTTCTAGTGGTTATGGAGCTACAAACCTCAGCTTGAAATTGAAATCCTAACATTTACCAAATAATAATTCAGTAAATGAATCAACAGAAAAATGCATTTATAGATGTCTTATTGGAAATCTGTTGTATGTCAGAACCACAGTTTTCTATAGTAATGCTGTTTAAAAAAACAGAAACATAATTTAGCAATGAAAAGATACTACTTACCAAATGAGTAAGTGAGAAAACAGCAGATAATAAATACACTGCTCAGCTTTGGGAATATACTTGACCTAAATTGCAGGTTTATGCCAGGTGGTAAAAAATTAGCAATATCATGAGTTAATTTCATTGAACAATTCTCTTAATAGTATTTATCAGAATTATTTTTAACCGTACCAGCCACACATCAAAAGTTTATGTAATATTGAACCATTAAAAAAAAGACACAGAAGTTAATACTTTGATCTGCTTTGAACAGTTTTCAGCCAGCCACCTCACACACCACAGTAGCTCAACATCTAACAGACCAAGACTGCATTGAGCCCAACCACACAATTTTCTTCTTTAGATCAGAAAATAAAATCTCACTGGTAAATTAGACATATAACAATAGCCCATTCATGTTATCTAAATATCCATCTAAACTCCTGCTTGTTTAGGTCTTTCCTAGGAAAAGGAAGCATGAAGTAGTGAATGGATAATGTTGGCTCCTATTCAGAAGCCCAGAGTAGGGGAGCTAACCATTGGAAAGTGAATAACCATAGACCACCGTCTGATGCTGTAGTTTGTAACCAAGTCCGGGCTGTAATACTTTGATCAGACTACAGAATGAGATTGAGGATCAGACCAGTATAGAAAAAAGGCCCAAAAGTACTTCTGTAACAACTTCCTCAGGCACATCAAGCACTATTAACCTCATCAGTCCTTAGGAGTTTACAAAAGGAAATATTACAAACAAACAACACAGTCACAACTGGAAATGCCCTGAGGTATAAAAACTGTCTGAAAAGGGGAAGAGAAATGGTGAGATTGTTCAGGGATCATTCCATTTTTCTCAGTCTATCAACCTTATCTGTAAAGTGTTTTGCAGAGACTTTGCATTAAGGTTTATATAAACTGCAGGTATAGATCCCTGGCTGTTGTGTTTAACATGCTTTCACTAATGCCAGTAGACTTTGGAACAAGCCTCTAGCGTGCAATGTTAATGAAGAAATACAGGCTTCTGATGAGGGAAAGGATGACGGAGGGAACTGTCTGCTCAGAGATTTGTGCATCTTCAGCTAACCTCTGGGCTAGCTCACCAGCATTATACTGCATTAAAGTCACTTCTTCAAATATCTTTTTCTTTTCTGGAAGCATAACAGACCACTGTACAGAAGCTACGGGGAAACTGTGCCATATCCAAGGAAAATCAGAAGAGGTTATGCGTCAAACCAATGCTAAATTTATTTGAATGTTTCATAAGCATTTCAGAAGAGATGCTTAACGGGTTACTGAAAATCTAGGAAGAGGGCTTCGTTCAAATTCAGGTTACATTATTAACAGCTAAGAAAGACTCAAAGCCAATTGCAAATTAATTTATATAGACAGCAGATTAACAATCCATACTTTCCAAAATCATTTCTGTGACTAGCAATCAAGTTATCATACATACATCACTGACAATTATTTATGTCAAAAGTAAATGCTGCTCCTCCCATAATCCCCAGTGAAGACTTCTCAAGTAAGACTGCCTCATACTAGAGAATTTATTTCTCTTACATCATTCTATGAGTAACTTATTTATGTTTGTAGAAAAACATGACATAAACATCTAGTAATTTAGAGAACTGTGCGTGCAGATAAAAACTGCTAATTATAAACATCAGCTTAAGTGTGAGTCCTACTAGACTGCCCTCGGGTGATCTGTAAGCAAACCACCTAGTAGACAGAAAATGAGGCGTTTTTTTTCTTTTTCTCCTGGGGCCACCACTACCAACTAACTGCACCTCAGCGCTTCCCCTCATGAGGACACCTGAGCCGGGCTGATCACCCCTCAGAACAGAAAGGTGCCTTCAGACGGTGAAGTTACCTAAAGCCTCACAGCATCCCACGGCCGCAGCACAGCGCCACAGGCAGGAGGACGAGCTCCCAGCCTCGGAGCCCGCTCCGGGAACCTTCTAGAAGCTGCGGGCTCCGCGCGGCCACCCCAACGGTTCCGAGGGCGGGAGCCTGTGAGGCGTTGCTCGGCCCTCAGCCCCAGCACGCGCCCGCGCCCCCGCCCCCGCTCGTTGCTTCGAACATTTCGCTGCTCGCGACTAACTGCCCGCCACACTGCGTCCCCGCGCCAGGCAGGGCGGTCGGTGAAACTTCCTCAGCCCGAGCGGGGGCCCATACCGCCATCACTCAGGGCATTGCAGCTCTTCCCCCGGCATCCGCCGCTGAGCCCGCCGTGAGGCGGCAGCCGACTGCCCCCGCGCCAACCGCCGCCCCCACAGCCCAGGCTTCTTAAAGGCTCGGGGGCAGCTGGCAGTGTTTGTGGTGCGTGGCTCCACCGCCCTGGATTGCTCTGGAAACCGCACTGGGTGTGCCCTCCCGTTTGGGATACAGGTGCTCTGCTGGCTCTATTTGTTCTCTGTTGTAATGCTGACGCTGCTCAGATCTCTGTTTTCAGCAGGATTCTGTAACCTGATGAACCACAGATGGTGAGGGTTGCTGTGGGATTTACTTCCAGCTCCTCACATATACAAAACTGTGCTTTTAGCCTGACTGTGGAGAGACCATGTCGCCTCACCACAGCCCATAAAGCTGTAATAAATCACTTGTGTGCTTTGTTGCACATCATTCAAGCAGTACAACACAGCCTTTGTGCAGGCTCCCTCTGTAAGGAGTTGCTGCATCAGTCACCTGCATAGTCACAGAAAATTAATTCAATTTACACCAATGAGGCTAATTCATACATTCAAAATTAAACACTATGGAAAGTGGAATCTTATGTAAACAATACAAATTTCACTGAGACTCAGTGAAGACTTTTAACCAAGGAAGTTGCATAAGCTAGTTAACTGCATACATAGTTTCTTAATAGCCGTCAGGCAACTAAATTGCCAAAGGTAAATGCTCTCCCATCAGCTCAGCATCAGTAATGGAACAGGTAGCCTACCCCATGGCAAAGTAAGCCTTGTGGGACCTGCCTATAGTCTGCTTTTCAGGACTACAAAGATGACTGAATGCAATATCCCAAATGAAGCATCAGAAACCAAGTGCAGTCGTCTTCACCCTTAAAGACATTTTCACAGTTGCAGTCTAGCTCAGCACACCTGCATTGGAAATATAAGCCAGGTCAGGTCTTCTACTGTCTTCTACTTCGGCAATAGTTGTGTGGATAGGCCCGGACCTCAGCAACATCTGCTTGCAGGAGCTGAACTGTTTTTATCACCCTATTCCTTCTCCACAACTAGTCCTCTCTCTTCTAAAAGCATTTTCTAATTAATTCATAAATGCAAGAGGTCTTCAGCACACAAACATACTTACATCCCTTTCTGATATATGTAGTTCTGTGTGTGTGACAATACTTAATAATTTCAGGTTAGCTTTGATTAATATGCAAAACCAGGGTAAATTTCTAATATGTGACCATACCTGAAATTCCATTCTCTCCAATCCGCTCTGTTCATGAGAAGAATTACCTTTTAACTCCCCCACAGCAATCTGTACTGGTGGTTATATATCCCTTCTAGGTAGAGGAATGATACCAAGATGAGTTCTCCTTACCAACACTTGAGCCAACACTTCAGTAATGGAGTCTCTAATCCTATTTCAGTTTCTCTTCTTTCTCTCAATATATTTGTAATATATATTGTATTACATATTTCTTATGTCAAGGAACCATAGCCAATATTAGTCACAGATGTAAAAGCAGATCTTAATCAGTGAGCTTGAATAGTTGTATAGAACACAATGTCTAAGACACATTTCTTAAAGCTTCCTGGTGAAAGAGGGAAGAGCAGCAGGTGCCCTTCATAAAACTGGTAAAATATGAACTCCTGTATACCCACCTCTCTTCTGGTGCCATATAGTTCAACGAGACACATGAGCTGTTTGTACCAAGTTCCCATTTGTAAGACAGGAGAACATAATTTACCACATTTAGCAGATTAGTGAGGAGAATGGACAGTTGATGTTTTCAAAGTATTTTAAAGTCAAAACAGGAGTATTACATTTTTTTCTCCTTTCCCTGCCTTCAGCTTTACTAGAAATTTCTCCTTCTATGTGTTGGTTATGACTTTAGCTTTTCCAGGAGGTTCTCTGCTAGACTCCGAAGTTTGTCTTCTATAACCTTTCTAATCCTCTAATCCTCTTGTGAGCTCCTACTCTTTAATCTAGAAATGATTGTAGTGGATCCATTCCATTCCACAAACTGCATGTGGATCAGCTCTTTTGTAGAAATGCTAATTCCTTAATAATATGTGCTGTATGAGGGTGATCAAGAGACATTTTTGCCCCCTTTTCATAAATTGAGTCTTTTTCATTGTTGATGGTTTTCATGTCAATAAAGACACCTTTTTACTGATATGAAGTCTTGAGGGTGGGAGATGTTAATTTTAATAGATATGCCACCAGCATATTCTTGAGATTTGCTTCTGTTTGACACCTTGTTTTTATATTTCATACTTACAGCAGGTAACTAATGGTAAAACGTGCAAGAACAAGGCAATATTGTGGCAGATTGCACTCTGACAGCAATTAGAGAGCTTGAAGAGTGTAGTAGTATTTTGGGAACATTTCATTTCAAATCCAGACATCTTTTCTGAAGATGTTTGTTTTCTGATTTGTTTCAAATATGTACAGAACTTTTGCTGCATCATCATTATCCTCTGTACTGCTGCTGGAGTGTTCAAATGCCCAAAGGGCAGAAAACAACCAGTAAAAGCAACTCTTCAGAGTTAATCTATATCTGTTAGTACAGACACAATGCCAGCCACAGGCAACTGAAATCTTAAGCACTTGGAAATCAAAGGATTGACTTTCAGACATCAATGCTTTTTAAAATGGTGCATTATGGTTCTTTTGGCTTCCTGGGTTTGATACTTTGGAGATGTGAAAGACAGCATCCTTTCCTCTTGTTTGCTCACAGTCAATGCAAATTATGTTATATTCTAAAAAAGACGTCATGCGGATTGATGGTTTGCCTTGCTGTCCTGGGAGTGATAAGAAATTGTCAGGAAGGAGAAGGAAAGAACACACCTTCCCTAAGAGCAACACGTATGGTTGGCTGGACAAGCCTCCTGTAATCCACACATAGGTGAGCAGGAAACAGCAGGGCAGCAAGGAGAGAATTCTGGTAAATACAGAGCATGGGTACACAAGCAGAGCATTGAATTGGCAGGGAGAAAAAAGCCTTTTCTTAGCCACCCAAAATATGCATCAATTTATATTTTTTTATGATGAGAAAAAAAGGTGTTAGCTTAGGATGGAAAGGGTTCATACAATAAGAACACAGCGAGCAAGGGGAAATCATTGCCAAAATGCTATTTTCATTCCATTTTACCCAAGTGATTTGATTTTTTTTTAATTTCCAGATAGCTTGTATTCATAAGTGGGTTTTGAGATTAGTACACTCGTGCAAAATATTTCTAATTTAACAAAACAGAATTTCCTGACAGTGGTTCTTTAAAAAAATTACTGACAAATTGTAAAAAGTTTTTCATATGCCCCACATGTGTGGATAGTACTTCTAGCCGCATGTCGTGATTAATGAGAGAGCTCCTATCAAAGACAACAAGAAAAGACTGAGTTTGTTTTTACTGAAGGAAGCAATCGAATGTTATACAACACTAAAAAAAAAAAGCAGAACTATTATAATTATGGAAATATAAACAGAATTTAACCAAGTGGGAAAGTTTCAACTAGACAGCGCATGGATTTGGCAAACACTTTGCAAGCACAAATAAATTCTGTCTTTTCAGAGCTTCAGTGAAGAAGAACAGCATTGTTATAGCTGAAGGAACTCTCCAGAGATTCTGGATTGGGTGGTATGTGCATTTCTTACATCAATACAGAAAGAAACATTTTAGGTCAGTTAAAATGGAAAGAATGTATGTTGGCCTGCTTTACTAAAGTAACTGATGAAATCCCAGCTTTATGGGTTTGCTCTTTATCAATGTCTTTTATTTAATTACTTCATAAATAGTCTTGCCTCTGAAATGAGCAAAAGCTCATACTATTGCAGGTAGTGAATTGATGGAATGAATATCCATTTCTGATTGCTATCAGGTAGACAGCAGTTTAATAGAACACTTAAGCTTTAAAGAGCAAGCTTAAATCTTACTGGAGACAATTACATCCTTTGCTAAATTTAAACTGAAGAAAAAGGTTGTAGTACCTTAACAGACTCATAGTTCTGTTCAGCAGTAAGATAAATAGTATTAGTAAAAGGTAATAATAGAGTAGCCTGGATACAAAAATACATAAGACAAATACAAATTACCTACTGAATAGGAGTGTGTTACATTAAAAAAAAATATTTGTTCCTCTAGCTCAAACTTGAAACGGTGGGTCAGATTGTATATTTCTGGAAGGAGTAATATTTTAAAAGTACCCTTTGTTCCATAGTAGCCATTATAATGTCTTGGTTTCTGTATTCTCATCCTAATTTTCATAATCCATTTTATAACAGGGAGGATTTCCAACAAACACTAGGTCCAGGGAAAAATTAGTCAGTGTTATTTAGAATTAAATTTCAGTTCATTTTTCAAACTGAAAGAGGGTTAAACCAATCTAAGCTTTTATGATATATCAGCTCATAGACATTAATAAAGACCAGACTCTCAACAGGCATCAAGGCTATAAAAGACAATGCTACATAATAGGATGCCTGTCTCACAGGATGTTTTATCTTGTACTTTGTGATACTGTTATGCTTCTGTGCTTCTTTAACCGGATCAGGTGGGATTTGTAGCATCTTTCTAATTTGATTCGTGTGCTGTCTGTATGCTAAGTGACAGTTTTGCCACTTGAGTGTCAGTAAGATATTTAGGACTCAAAATATCCTGATGAAAACTTTTGTTGGGAAATTCCCAACAAAATCTATTAAGAGGACTCAGAAAACTGTTTACTTCCCCTGCGCCCCCGAGTGCCTACCAGCTGTAATATCCACCTCTGAAATCTCTGAAAATGTAAACGGAAAGCAAATATTATCTGTCTTTAATTCTTCCATTTTACAAAGGTCTTGGAGTTTACTGTAGAAATGAGTTGGGTTTAGTCATATTCTGGATTAGAAAGGCTTTAAAGAAGCCACAAATGTCTGACCAATTACACCTGCAATTGTGGAGTTAAGGGTAGGATTTTAGTTTCAAACAGTATGCAATATTTCACTGTCAAATTATTAAGAATATTGGTTGAAAAAATAATACAAACTAGGATGCTATCAGCAAATCAGAAAACAATTAATGGAGTACAGATTTATGTATGTAGTGTGACACTATAGAGAAAAGAAGTTTATGTTTTTCAAAGTAGTGATGCTAGTTTCACACTAATTGCACACACCAAGAGGTTTCATTTTACTGGGACATACTCATATTAACATCTTGATCTCTGTTAATATCCAGTTATTCTAAGTATATGTTTATTTTAAAAAGGTACTTCACAAACCACTAAGTATAATTCATAACAGGGCACCTTCAAAAATATTTTGTGACAGTAGGCCAAATTTGCTACCAATTAATTTCTGGCACTTGATGGATTTAAACTAAAAGTGAATTTAGCCCGATATGCTTTGTTGTCTTTGGATATTCATTATTTGGCTCCGTAACATCCTTTTATCACTGTAGTAGCTTTCTGTAACACAACCTTTTCCAACAGCCTTTCTGTTGGCTTCTGGGAATGGCTTCCCATACCACTTCAAATGCATGCCCTAGTTAAATTTGGATAGAGGCCACTAATAACCAAACAAGGCAGGGATCCAAATAAAGTTGCCGAATCTTTTACTGCCATTTTTTCCCCTGGCTCTGTGAGGAAGGCACAGGAGCATGTGAATCAAATGAGCACCCAATCTAAAACAAGCCTGAATTAGTGCTGTGATATGTTGGCTAACATGCTCACAGAGAGATGGTCTAGGTTAAGAAGTTTACAGTGGAGTTTCTGCCAGCTGTGATTTCCACCACTGAAAACTGGAAATTGCCCTCCAATACGATGGGGTCTTTTTATCTTTTTGTTTTTCTGGTACAGGTGGAGAGAATACTCTGAAACTTCTTTTCTGAAACAAAAGGATAAGTACCTCTGCATGGTTTTCCCTCAAATGTCTATTTTCTTCTCTTTTTAAAAAAATTACATATACTCAAAAGGGAGATGTAAAGGCAATGGAATTCTTTCTGTAGTGTCAGATACCCTTCGTGAGTCTCTTATCCCTTCAAAATTCTGTTATTCATGGTGAAATCTGAAAGCAATCAGCTACAGGAAAGTCTCATTCTACTTTAAAAGCGAAACACAGTTGTAAAGTAAAACAAAACCCAAAGCATTTCCTCCTGCAGATTTTTTCCTAATGCATTCATGCAAGCTTTGGCACCACACTTCGTAAACAGTATCTGACAACACCAGAAAATACAATCATATATAATTGTCAGGAATAGAAGTTTTCAGTCTTAGGAAAGATTTTACAGAGTAACATAGTCAACATTATGAAAACTTTTAAGATACTCTTCTTTCCTTCAGATATTAAAATAGAAGTTCATATAAGTCCATCATCTGCAAATTACTACTTACCTAAGTAAGAGATTTTTTAGGAACAGACTCACAATCTTGCTTCAGCAGGGTTTTGGCATATGTAAGACTAGAATTTGGCCTATGGGAAGTGTTACACTAATTTATATTACAGAGAACTAGTGACACAGAAAATGAAAGCAGATGCAATATCCATAAAAAAAGTGCTCTCATGAATATTCAAGCTTTTATTTTAAGTAATAAATATACATTATCCTACTCAAAAAAAGATATTCAACATTATCAGCAGGTAAGTAGCAGTGGAGCAGAGTGCAAAATTGTGATGTAAGGCAAGGCAGGAGGAAATTCGACTTACAAAGAGAAATATGTATATCTTCTGTTTGGGAACATACATTATGTAACAGTTTTATAATTCTGCATACATATTAATGGCCTAAATGTTTAGATTTGCATCCAGAGCAGATGTTGGGCAGGACTTGCAAAGCCTCATTTTCAAAAGGTTTAAAAATCAGAAAATATCTTTCTTTCTACAGACATGTCACACATCCAAACCACAAGAACTTATGCACTCAAACATTGAAGGAAATTAGCTGGGAAGCAAATTCCTATTTTGTTAATGTTGCTTATTGTTTGCTCATATTTGCTTTTGACCTTGGAGAGAGGTGCCCTCATGGGTGAGAATGAATGTTGTCAGTACTGGCTTTTAACAAAAATATCCAAATTGCATCCCAGATCCATGAATGTCTGTCCCGTACTGGACAAAGTGGGAAAGGGGGAAAAAAATAGCTTTACGCATAAGTGGCCAAGTAGCACAACTGCTATAACTTGGATAGCTGTACAGTGTATCTGTGTTGTGCAAGTAGTGGCTCAATCCTACACTCTCCAAACTCACCTTGTATTCAAATAGGGGCAAACTCTGGGGTATTGCAGGACCAAGTCCCATGCAACTACTTTCAGCAGTGTGAACAAGCCAGGGAAAGCCCTGGATAAATCCAAATTCTCATCCCCCATAATTCCTTGTTAAGACCTCACACAACTAAAATACAGGTGGCTTCTGAGTGTCAGTTAAATGTGTGGATTACAGATCAGGGGGTATGTTATGCTTGAGCCCATTACTTGGTCCATCCTCTTAGGAATAATCTATAGTTGATGATATGGGCCTAGAGAATGGTACTCCACAGAGCTCATTCTATGTCAATTTTCCATGACTGAATCATGCAAACAGTTCTTTCCCACAATCCACTTATCTATGGGAGCACAAGAGGCCACATTTCTCCTAGACCTATTTCGCATCCGTTATTCTACGGCATGGTTTCCTCTTCTTTCCATAACAAACATGGTTCAAAAACCTCCTTATTCGATGCTGTGCAGAGAGGTTCCCTAAAAAATTCTGGACACTGTGACAGATTGACATAGAGGCATCCAGGATAATCTGCAACAGAGCTGAATGACAGTATCTTTAATTATGAATTCCTGATTACAGTTTGTCTCACTGACCCATATGTCAGAGCGCTGACCACAGCCCTAGCTCATGTGGGAAAATTCTGTTGTGAC
>NW_010972528.1:9092684-9160423 GCF_000737465.1 Haliaeetus leucocephalus | reverse complement strand
GGAAACAAATGCAATTAGATAGAGTCAGCTGTTCATGCCCCTTGAGAAGGCGAAAACTAAAAACAAGCTGTATAGAGTTCCACATCATCGGGCATTCCTGCAGCTAGACTGTTCCAGAAAAGCCGCTTTGAATTTTTTCACTGCAGCTATTTATCAAATGTAACAGAAGTAAAAAACAAGGCAAATAAACTCCAAAACAAGCAACTGGCACAGAAAGATTTTGCTAATCCCTTCAAGTTTTCAGTTATTGCTATTTTCAGAAGGAACGTAGAACTCCTAAGGACACTATGGCTTGGCATACTTCATGTAAAGCAAATAATTGCCCTTCAAATAGATTTTCAGGTTATAAGACCTCGATCCATACAGCTTTTCTGTTTTTCTTTGGGAAGGGGGGGATTTTTTTTTTTTTTTTCTGGATGAGATTTCACAACCTTTAACCTTCCAGCAACCCCTAAAAGTAATAAAATGTTGTTCAACTCCCAAAGCCCAGGAATGAAGGAGAAAGAAATGACATTGTCAGAATTGCTTTGCTCTTTATTCACTACTTGAGGGAAGCAGGAAGACATTCCTGGATAAGAAAATAGTATAAAACACATTTGACTCTTTTACTGCAGAAGTCATCACAACTGGCAGAGACTCCATCTGTTCAGTGTAACACCAATGTATTCGCCATTCTGTCAGTTGATCACTAGAGATGTTACTTACTCCTGCTTTCACGGTCCTCTGCACGTACAAAGTATTCATCTGTGTCTTCAGTAATTAACATCATGTTACCAAAGGGGAAAGCACTTTCTCAGTAGAGTGCAACTAACTTCCACCTTACACATTATTCCACAAACTTCATGTAACCAAGACCTAGCAGTGATGATGATTCATAAAAACAGGGAGCCTTGCCAAACAAGATGCCTGGCAGCCTTCTCTGCTTGGGTTGTCCCTGAGGTAAGCAATGCAGAGTAACTCAGAGATATTCCTATTTCCACAGAGGAAATACAGTTCGCTGATTTATTTTTGCTCTCTCAAACAGTAGACACACAATTCCAGATTTTAAGCTGGCAAGGTTATTTTGTTAGGAACATGTTATCTTTATCTTCATCTTCAGGTTCAACAAAAAACACCCGCTGTTCTAATATGCGAATAATGAGTATTTCTCTCTTAAATAGACAGTGGTGCAAATATGCTGTGATTGTACACATTTCGCTACCTATGTTGAAAACCTATACTGAGAATGAACAGACTGTTACGAAAGATGGTCAACTGCACAGGGTTTTCTTTCTAAAAGGAGGCACCAGTGCTTCCCCAAGGAAACCCTTCTAAAGCAAAAAGGCTCTTTAAAAGGGACTTTCCTCAACTAATGCACAATAGTATTGAGTGGAAATCAACCTTCCTGTGTCCTTACCCACCCTGGACCAGAACCACAGTGGATGAGGTCCATGCATGCAGAATACAAACACTATTAAAATCTGGTATACCTTAGTGTTCAGTAGCTCTTGCTCTACAGGACATTGTCTCAGCATTTATAAATGAATATTGGCCAAATACAACTGATAACTAGGAACAAGGCATGAGTTCTCTAAGGCAGAGGAATACATAGGATTCCTTAACCCAACTGTTCACTTACAAATGAGACAAACCTCAGGGGAGTTATAGAGCTTTTGAGGTCTTAGATGCTTTGTTCAAAGTGAAAACTACTAAATAGGGCTCTCTCCGCCAGTGACTTCACAATATACTCCAACACCAGCTGGTTCAGAAAATATGTTGATTTATTGGTCTGTCTTGTTAAGCCTCATCTCTTTTTCTCTGGCACATGAGCACTCGAAAGACATATAGTACACAAGCTAACACTTTTAAGTCCTAGTGCTCCGCATCAAAACCTTGCAGTTGCATTGATATTAACTTGCCTTTTGTTAAGTGGTCAAGTTGTGAGATCAGGCATGCATGACAGAGTTATGTTTTTAACTTGCAGGACATCTAAAACTTCAGGTAAAAACCTTGTTCTGTTTGGTTTTGAAGTCAAGATGAAATACATATTGATACCATATAAAGTGAACAGGATTTTACAAGACTTAATACATTTCTTCCAGAGCAAGAAGACTCTGAGGATCGATAATCACTGTATCAAAAAGGCCATAAAACAATTGGCAGACACCAGATGTTACCCTTAAATGTTTCATTCAGTGATCCTAAGATATTATTCCTTCTACAACCCAAAATATCAAATATAAAACAAAGGTAATGAAAGAAATCTTCGCTTGAGGCATGCTTATGTACACCTTCCAGAAGCCAAGTGACAAGGTCATCCCATATAGTTTCACTTAGGAGTATTTCTGGAATTAAGCTTGCTTATTGCTTCCTCTTTAGTACATTTGCAGTAACAATTCACTGAAAGTATGTAGTAGAGCTACTTTAGACAGTCACTACAAAGCCATAAGCACTTTTAGACTCAGATGGTATCACCGTTGTGATGGCCACAAAGCCTGAAATTGATACTTTGTCTTAAATGTATAAATGTTTAAAAATAGAACTAGTGACTCAGCATCAAAATTTTCTGCACCAAGTCTGAACACCTCTTACTGTCACTAGCTACCTAGGAAACTAAGGACCACCAGTTTTCTGCAAGAGAAACCTGAGTATGATTTTGATAAGAATAATGAATCAAATTTTAAAATATCTCAGAAGTGCTCCTGATGTAATTCCACTGATTTCAGGAAGGTTATCTTAGCAGTTATTTTACTTCTTCAAGTTTATTTGAACCTGAAACTGAGCAAAAGGCAAGATCCCATAACCAGAGAACAGGTGGTCTGCATTTTCAAGCTTCAGGATTCCTTGTGCTTTTTCTAAACTGGGCAGGGAGCCTAAACATATTGACCATGTAAAAATAAACAAACAACATGGCTCAATACCTGTGCAAACATTTTTCATAATTGCTTGATTAAATTGATTAATTAATTTAAAAATACTCTACCTTCTTTAGAAGTCCTTCTATTGCACACTGAGGCCTGAGCTACAGTTAAAAGTTTTTGTCAGCATAATTATGTAAGGCGTACTAATAACCTTACAGAACCTACCCCTTTATAGCCATAGCCAGCAAGAGCACTTTCCTCAGTAAAATCAGTTTTATTTGAAAAACAGGGAATGCTCACTAGTGAGATGAGTTTCCATTAGACAAGTTTTCCAGCATTCCTTTAATCTAGACCCAACTTTAGCTTAAAATAAACAAATAAATCCAGCATTACCAAATATTCAAAGCCAAGAGCTGAAGAATTTTCCACAGTATTGTCACTCCCTTAGAAATGTGCCTTAAATGTCTACATTTGCCTTTGAAAATTAATCTTAAATTTTATAAACCACTGCAGTTTTTCACTGCTTGTGCCTATGAGCAACTTAAAACCCTTGTACATACCGGCAGAAGTTATCCCTTAATTTCATTAGGCTAGAACTAACCAGTTTAAGATCAGCATTAGATATTTTATCACTTTACTACTTTGGCATCTGCAAAATACTCTCTCAGTAAATAATGCTGCCTTCCAAACCATGCAAAGCTTTGGCAGACCATGAACACAGCTATTTAACATCCCAGATTTCTTCCACACCCAACAACTTGTACAATGCAATCATACTTCGCTTCTTTTTCACAGTCTCAATGTAATTGAATATGTAGAATACGCTGGAAAAATAGGATGAGATTTAACAGATTGCATTAATTCAGCCAGATTAATATGTCCAGTTTCCCAGAACTGAAGTTGTTTTACAAAGCACAGAAAAGAATGTGTGTGCAGAGTCATTTCACCCCAGACATTCCTGGCACTGATTTGCTAGCTTAACCAACATTCTTACAGCTCTCAGCTGGAAGTGACAGCTACCAAAATGTTTGTAACTGTGACAGTTGCTGATGCTGGGCCAGGAACTGGAGGTGCAATGGAACCCAGGAATTACCACTTTCTCACAGAGGAGAGAGGAACTAATCTTTTTCTTTCACACACAACATCTTGAAGGAGCACAGATCCGCTTCTTGGCATAAATCAGGATGATAGTGATACATATGTGTTCCTCTGTCAAGGAAAGGGAAGAGCTCTTCCAAGAGTCCAAGGCAGTAGGAGGCTGAGAAGGAATTTGTATCATTACCACTGTAATGTACTCTTTTTGGTACATTACAGTGGCAATGGTACAAATTCCTCCTGTACCATCTTTGGCACATACAGTGCCAATACAGAAAAGTATGCAGGTGGTCTCAATGACTGCAACAATACTACAAGAGCTCCAGGGGAAGAGGTGGGAATGTTTGCCACTGTCGCTGTACCACATGACCAAAATATGCCAAAAACATTGGTCAGTGTTAGTCCTCCCATAAATCTCTCAGTCATGCACTAAGCCTGGCTGGGTATCAGAGCTTTAACCCAAGATTTTTCTTTCTAAATCATGTTTACATTATATTCTTCTGCAGAAAAGGACATTTCTCTCTGATTTTTTTGGTATTAGCTTGTGTTTCCTTTGTATGTGTGCAGCTCAGATTATGATGGAGCCCTGCCCCCGTATGGTGCTCTAAGCTTTACTAAATTGATTACAATTAAAATAGACGGTTCTCTGACTGATCCTCTTTTCTTAAGTAGAGCTAATGCAGATTAACTGTCCATAGAAAGAGGCTTTAAGTATCCAGTACAAGAGAAATCTCATATTAAACATTAGCAGTGGCATCACCATGTATCATCGTTATAATTTAAAATGTTGTGTTGTTTGACAATATAAGAAAAATGAGCAACTAAAAATATACTTCTATGCAAAAAGACCTAAGTTTTAACTCTCTCACTTGCATTTCATATGTGCTGTCTCACTGACCAGCAGTTCAAACTACAGCAAGAAGTAATCCTTGGGTGTCCTTCTGTCCAAGAATGAACGCAGTTGTATCTTCTGAAAAATTAGGCTATCCACAGACCCATAAATTTGAAATTCTTAACTCCTTTTCAGTCTTAATTTTGTTTTTAAACATATCCAAATACATAAAATGAAAAATATGTGGAATGTTAGAATGACTATTGAGACATGACAAACTCTCGTTGTAGAGCATGACATTTTTCACAACTACATTCCAAGACAAAAAAAACCAAAGCATGAGCATGCATAAGTTAATTATTAAACCACAGGACTTTCAAAAATACATTTCTTAATTTTGAACAGGAGGTTTATTCTGCTTTGATGGAAAACTCATGGTCAAAGAAATAATTTTCAGCATAAGCAAGCAAATGAAAAGAATTTGTACAACTTACTATATAAAAAACAAGGTTCGTATGAGACAAACTGTTTACATGAGATGGATGCAAAGGACTGATTCATAGGATACCTTAAGTGAAATAAACAGTAACCTAGCTTCATTATGATTAGTCCTTACAGAACAGATTGATGAGTATCTCACTAGCTGTTGAAGGCACAATAATAAGTGCCTGTGGAATTCATGCAATTTACAAATCCACGCTGCTACAAGTGTTTTTAAATATTCATTTGCTTGTCTCCATTTCTCCTCCAGTGACTCACAGAGCTTAGGCTACAGCTATTTAAGCTCTCCAAAGATATTCCTGGATGCAAGCATGAAAGGCATGAATGAAGCCAATGCTAGGGGAAAAGCAGCATGTTTTGATTCTTAATTTCCCAGACATGAATATTTGAGAATTACTGAAACATCACAGAAGGGTTATTCAAGCAAAATTAAGCAGCGGAATGTTTGTCAGTGCTTCCATAAGAAATGCACTTGCTTAACTATAATCAATTTCTAGATGAAGATTTGGTCCAGTTTTAGGAAAGATTCTCACTCCCAAATAATTTCATTCTTTATATATTTCAGTATATAAAGAAGTCTATTAGCTTTTAAAACTATACAAAAGTATGTCTTAAAAAAATGTTTTGCAACAACTACCTTCTTAAGAAAAAGGATTTTTGATTAATAATTCTGCAGAAACACAGGTATTTAATTTGACTGATATATAGATGATACTCCACTGCCTTTTGGGGACAGAAGGATGTTGAGAATGCATCAAATTAAATGCCATGGCTTAACTTAACTGGACTCGTATCAATATGAGAGCACAACCATGACAGCCATTACATCACTAATACAGTACATGCTCATGTTGAACTGGAAGGGAACACTTTTTCAAATTGGTTGCACATGAAGATTTAGGTCTGATGACTTTATCTCAGCTGGAATTTGGCCAGCAGTATTAGGTAAAGTATGTGGCAGTAGAAATTACATTACACCAATGTAAAGATTTTTGTGTAAAGACTTAGACATCTTCCTAAGTTATTTGTCAAAGCATTTTGACAGTAGCCTACCTCCTACAAGAAAGTACTATAGCACACTGAAATACAACTGCAGTATCCAGTCACTTGTAAGGATGACAGTCTTTTTAGCAGTCAGTACAATGTATCATCTATTACTATGCAGCACACATGCCACACACTGTACATTTGGTATTGTAATTTAAATCCCATGCATTGCATGAGTATCATTTTCAAAATGTATTTGCATGTGGCAAGGAGTTCTGAGAAGCAAGAACAAGCAAGCCAGCAACTGTTCTTCAGAACACACGACTTTTATTATGGCAAACCACAACAGCAGTCCAGAAGCCAAGAATACATCAAAGATTATTATACCATCTGGTATGTTTAAAAAGATTTTTATTCAAACTTAAAAATCATATAACCCCCCCCAAAAAACATATCTTACATCATGTTCCTTTTTCCTTAACATAACCTTCTGGCTGAGCAACAAAAGGCCCAGCAATAATACTCTTTCATGCTAATGGTTTAGACTTTATAACATTATAACTGGCAAAGAGTCCCTACTGAGAGAAGGGATTGTGACAGATGGCATGAGATATTGCAGTAATTTTGCTGACAAATCAGTAAGCATGTGATAGAAGTTCAAAATCTATTCAATATATTCCAGTTGAAGCCATTTTAACAGGCATTAAAGCAGAAGCTTGATAGTAATGTTATTCAGAAAAGAGATGTTTTCTACACCATTGAAAATACGTGTATGACTTTTTTGTTTCTGTTTTCTGGATGAAGGCTTAAAACTTCCATTTGGGAAATAAACAAAGGGCCAGTTTACAAGTTACCTTCATATGCTAGAATAGCATTAAGAGGCCTGGAACCAAACTTTAGAGTACTGAAAGAACAGGTTATTTAAGGTAGTGTAATTGGTAGACATTGTGGATTTGATACAGGCAAATACTTCAAATAGTTCATCCATTTAAACCAGTACTGAGAAATCCATACACTTTTGCTGACAAATCTGAATTCAGCTTAAAGAGACAAGTGAATATATTAATCTACCAAAATTCTTTCATTAAGTTGTTAATTCTTTGTGGGTAATCAAATAGGCATATCTTCATACCAAAACACTTTGTCCAGCAAGTGGGAACTTAATCAAGGATGATTGCATTTGCTCCCAATTCTTCTATAATCCTTTTGCGTGACCTTGGGAAAGCCATTTTACCTCTCTGTTTACGATTTGTCATTTACCCTCTCTACTCACCTTTGTCAGTCTTGTCTATTTAAAATATACAAGTTAGGGATCAAGCTGTAATGGAACTAATCAAATGCTTGGAAGAAAGCTGTATGAATTGTTGCAGAAAGAGAAAATAATACAGCAAGTGATTGGCATGCTAAGAGCTGCATTCAGTGGCATTTTACACAATACCAATATTTGTTATCTTAAGTAGAAGCTCCCACTGTAGCACTTAAGGGGGAAAAATACATAAACTTTTATAGACACCACAAAGCAAGGAACTAGGCATCAGGACAACATAAAGGATTTTATTCCAGAATTGTTTAATTCTATTTTAATTCTTAAGGGTTTTATTTAATAGATTTGGAGAGGAGGTTAAATCTCAGAGATCTTTTTCATATACGGTCTCATAGAACTGAGATGCACATTCTGCTTACCAACCAGCTGTACTATACTTTTGTGCACTACCACAGCTATAAGCAAAATCTATTGTTTAAAAGAGAAACCCACTGAGTGATGGTAAAAGACACCAAACAGCCTAGAAATAGTTTGATCACGTGACCATCAACAATTACTCTTGTAACCCTGTACACCAAGGTTAAGCAATGGTGATAGTTCCTACATAAATTGGAAGAAATAAGTTCCTCCCCACTGGATTTCCTGAGCAACTTTTACTCCCTCTCGATTTTTAAATGGCACTCTTAATTTTTCACACTATTTTTTCAAAGACTAGAAAGACTGTAATCAGAATCCTTAACTGTCACTACCATCCCCTTAGTGAAATATTCTGATTTTTATGGGACATTTTGTTCCCTTCACACAATCCTGTGGTCCTCAGTCATCCTTAGAAGGAACCACAGATCAAGACAACTGGGTGTCAGTTTTTTCCAGTTCTTAGTATACCTAATAAAAGATGTTATGTCTTCTTGCAAACGTTATACCTATCAGATTATAATACCTCTAGTAGTTTGGCAGCCATTAACAGCATATTAGTAAATAGTTCTGTGGCAAGTTCTAAGCCAAGAAAAGATGAGGAACAGTGAACTACATTGACTGGGTACTTATTTTTTTGAGCTTGCTTGAAGCCACAGTCTACTAACTGTGAAGAAATATCACCCCCTGGGAGTGGTTAGCATAGTTTAAATTGTTGAAGTTCGCTTGGCGCTTTTTCTCTTAGTTGCCAGAATTCCTATTCCAGCATATATGGGCTCTGTCACTGAGATACATTTCCAATGTCTTTTTATTCCAGCTAAACCAACACAAAAATACAGTTTTTCTTTACTGTTTCAGCTCATTCTGGCTCTTGTTGCAAGTGTTCAAGCATACACAATACATGGAAACAAGACTAGCTTTTTGCACTTTGCCTATTTGGGAAACTGAAATTGCTCCAGACTAAGGTGTACTTTATTTCAAATGCCGGTTGTGTCCTACCAGCGCTCTCACTCCGTTAAGCCCTTTGCTAAATCGTTACCAGAAAAGGATGATCAGCAACAAGCCAGAATGTTCTGTCTCAAAAGCTATTATATTGAAACAAATGTTACTGAAACAAGAACTTCACGTCTGGACTTCTGCAGAGTAGAGTTTTACAATTTTAACTTATTGCAGCACTATGACTTTCATAGTAAATCAGGTGGGCAGATTGATGTGAAAAGCCTTTTACGTAAACATAAAATGTTAGAAGTTTACGTTGACCAAACAAAGGTCAGATCTGCCCTTGGGAAGATTTCACTTGAAGAGATGAAAAAGAAAACTGATTTCCCGTTCATTTGTTGCCCTCACTTTTGAGGTTGTCTCATAAAATGCATTCCTACCTCAAACAGTATGGTGCAGTTATAAGCCTGTGACTCAGGATGTTCAAGATCTACAACCCATTCAGATGTAGTCCCTAGAAAGTCAGCTCCCCATGAGCACTGGGGGATGTCTTTGGAGCATGATGTTTTAGCTTTTCAACATAAAGGAAAGCAGGATATCAGCCTTAGCTGAAGCTGTAAATGAATACAAAACCAAACAGGAGTTTCTTTCATATTCAGGTATCTTTTGCTTGTAAATCCCCCATAGATAAAAATCTATAAAAGAAACAAAAACCTAACAGCTTGTAATTCCACAGCAGTGTGTTTAGGTGCGGGTAATCCAAAGGAATGTTTACCCTCGTCCTCCATGTTCCCCACTGCTTCTTCATCTCTACCAACACCTACACTTCTTACACTGTACAAATTTTCTTGTGATGAGGATTATCTGAAGATATGCTTTTAAGAAACAGTACTGTTAAAGGATGCAAAAGTCTTTGGAGATGCAGGTCACATACCTGAGAATCAGAGAATTATTACTGAAATCAACTGAAAAAGACAAAAAGAGAAAATTCAATGGTTCTAATAAAATAAAAATATTTTCCTAGTTACAGCAGCACAGCTGATAGTTGGATTCCAGAGACCTGATTGTTTAAGAATTATTAAAAAGATAATAAAATCAGTTAATGCTAATGTTGATCATAGCTAGTTGGCTGTTTTAGAAATGATAGGAATATTCATCAAAATGCAAATAAAAAGGATATTTTTCAAAATTAATAAAGACAAACATTAAAAAGAAGCAAGCAGCCAGAAAAAAAATGAAGTCAACAGGATCATTAAGGAATGTGAATACACTAATAGTGACAGATGAGGCTGATGTTGCTGAAGGCCTGAATAAGTTACTTGCTTTAACATTCATGAAATAATTTGGAGTACATCCCTCAGACCAAAATACATTTTCATAGGGGAGGGTGACATGGTGAATGAAATATGAGACAGTTTTATTATTCCAGAGCTCATAGACTAATTCAATAATTAATGAAAAGGTGACATCGCATCAGCTTACAATGAGAACAACAAAAAAAACTGGGTGCTCCTAACTTGCTCTTTTCCAATCGGAAAGATGATACAACAGCAGAAACTGGAAGATGACAGTATTGCACTTAGACCTACCTATCAGAAACAAAATGGTTGAGCTTCTGGCTAAAATAGTTCCTCACTTGCTATCATGGGGATGAGAAGATTGTTTGTGCTATTTCTACTCTTGTGAGAAATATCATAGACCTTACTTATCTAGCTTCCAATAAATTGGCTTAATAACTAAAAACAAAATTATAATGTCTATTTGCTGACAGACACAAACAGCAGGCATGAGCCATGCTCCCTGCAGGCCACTGACAGCCACGGGAACTGTATCAGAGTAACTACACAAAAATCAGCTGGCAGGATCTGTTCAGGCTCACAAAAGGCCTTTGACAGAGTTCTTCACCAGCAGTCTGTTAGAAAACCCAAATAACCATATGATAAAAAGCAAAATACTTGCTCAAAACCAGAAACTGTTCAGGGGATAGATATTAAAGAAGGAATAATTTGTTTACTGTCAGTATTGTTAAAGAATAACAGTAATGCCTCAAGATTCTGTACAGCACTGTTTTCTAAAACAATTTGACAGAAAACATGAAAATTTCATAATATTTGGCCAGCTCATTCAAAAAAAAAACCAAAAACCAGATGGATCATATGGAATAGAGTTAGTAAGCAACATCCAAAGACACGGATTTGTGGTTTCATTAGGTAGATTTGACCATGTCCCACACAGGGAAACATTGTTGGGCCTGTTCCTCAAAAGCACACAGACTGTGCTGTGGAGTTAAGCCACTATTGCTGAAGAGATTCTGAGACGTTTTCTCTGATTGCCATGGCTAACCTGTCTAATTCTGTTTCCAAGCTGCAAGCGTGCCAACTCCATCATAGATGTAATCGCCTTATCTCCTGAATAAACAAAATGTTTGGGTAAGTACAGCTAATTTATCATAATCACACGATGAATTTTAGGCAAACATTAGATTTTCTGTTGAAGAAGAAAAATTACTCCTGTTCTTTTTGTGAATGAATAAGGTCATCCATAAGGCATCTTTCACCTGCCAGTCTCCTGAATCACAGTGTTAGGTTGGATTTTTTTGAATCCCACAGGCCACTTTTTTTTTTTTAAGTAAAATGAAAAAGCTTTGCATGCACATTTGAGCATGAAAGCCATATAACTCCCTATTCTTTGTACTGATTGCAGCACTTACAGAATAATCTTCTTTAGGTTAACATTCTGTATTGCCATTATGAATTTTTTTTTCTAACCAGATAGGTATAATAATTTTAAATAAATCTAATGTACTATGATTAAATACTATGATTAAATGAAGGAGAAAATTAAGCTAAGACCATACAGACCTCAAGGCTTCTACAGTATCCATTCCCTGTTGTAGGTGGAGAAGGAGGGACTTGTTATAGATGGCAAGAAATTGAAACTTTCCACAGAATCTTGGAATAGCAGAATGATCAGATATGACTTTACGTGCAGTAAATGTAGCTTTTCATTACATAACAGTAAACTACTTTGCATTGCATTGTATGCAGATGAGATATCTAAATGAATTATCTTTTTTGGCAGTATCTAACAGGGTTTTTCGAAGATGCTCACTTCTAGTGGGTGAACAGCAGAATCACATAGAACAAAGAAGGTATGGCTGGTTCAATTCTGCTGCTACTAGTAAATCCTTTCCCAAATAGAGACCATAGGTATGTGGCTCATTTCAGCTGAGTCCTTACGCAAAGCTAAACTACGAACAAGAAAAACATCTGCATTCATCATGCCCTCCCATATTTTGTGGGAACTGTTCAGGTTACAAAGACTGTCCCATTTATTTGTCCAAAATTACCACTGTTTTGGTGGAAAGCCCCTAGCAGCTTTGCAAAGACAGTTACGAAGTTCTTTCTCTTGCTGTGAACTGGTGTTTTTCAGTAGCTAAGTATTTTCCAAGGAAGAAGGCTCAAGGTAAATCTGCAGTGGGTGTAGCTATCCTTCACTCATTTTCATTCTTTTCCTCCACTGGAACTTGCCCTACACTTTACTAGGTATTTTCTTCAGTGAAAGTACTATTTCAGTTAATGACGTTTACTCTATGCTGCATGCTGGTATGGCTTTCTCTTCTGTGCCATTATTTGAAAGACCTAATTGTGTCTTGATATATGAAACTGTCTAGCTTTACAGGTGACTGTACTTTCTATGTCCACCCACTTTTCCTGATGTTTTCACCTTGATTTAGTGCATGTTTTTTAAAAAAATAATTTTAAGATATGTGTTACAGGAGGGAAGGAGCACAAATACAGTACTAGTGCTTATGACATGTCTAGTCTTACACACAAAAATGATGGAGGTAACTTAGAGAACTCAGGAAGCATTACAGCAGAGCACTCACCCAAGTGATTTACACAAGTGAAACATGCTGTACTTCCCAGTGGACTGGTTTACATGAGGTTTGAATTGTTTGTGTAGAGATGTTACACCAGCATGTTTCCCATCTGAAGCAAAACGCAACAAAATAGAAAGCCTCTTCCATAATGAATTAACAAATTTAAACCAGCCTTCTTTGCCTGTTACTATAGTAACCAGCTGCAGTAAGTGCTTTGCAGAAATTTCAGGCACAGGCTATATGAATTGTTTATCTAATCATATTTTATATGCAGACAGATCTCTGCCTTAATAAAAAGAAGTCACAGTATCACAGGAGAGATGCGTGCTTTACTGGCTGCATTAGCAGAACAGATGTAATACATGACTCTAGCATGAATAAAGCAAGAGACTGAATTTTCACTTTGAATTTTTAACAGTTATGGCATAGCATTACTTGATGATGTATCTGTTCTAGGACATGAAACAGAGCATTCTGTCTTTAGGGCTGTCAGTCAAGCACGTCAGCCAACATTAAATTCACTTGTAAAACATCTAGATTTTGTTTCACTTATACCGTAAATATTTTCCAAAATTACAAATATTTTTATATAATAATAGAGATTAGAGAAAATAAAAGCCCTGTTAGAGGGACATCTACAATCTGGAGTGAAATCTTAGGAATGTCCTCAGAATATATAATATTCAGTCAGATATGACTGTTGTGTCTGTGGAGAGAATTTGAAGTCTGGAGTCCCCTACGGATATTTTGTTTCCCCTTTAAAAAAGTTGGATTGCTTGTAAAAAGGAATATACTCAAAAGCTCTAGACCCTCCTGCTTAAATCTAAGAAGATGCAAAATAGGAAAATTATAGCTATTGCCCTACACCTAAAATGCAGTTTTAACCTCTTTTCAGCATTGTAAGAGATTTAAAACAATGCACATTAAAAAATAAAACATCTAATGAGAGCCTTAACAGAAAAGCATAGCATTTAACCACTTTACACCTAGACGTGATTAATACAGTCCAAAATAATATTTTCTTATGGATTTGAAAACATTTAAGCAAAAGAAGTTATGATTTTCGTCTATGTTAATTATAAGCACCTTACTAGCTCATCTAAAAAATACAGTCTCACAGAGGAGAAATGCATGTATAGCACAAAAAAAGAGAAAAAGCATATATAGCATTTTGGTAAGCTATGTCAGAGTAGTTCTGTGTTCATTTCTTCCTACTTTTGGCTGAAGCATTTCAGAATAAAATTTAGAACAGAGAATTATGCATACCAGGCTAAGCTCTATTTTTACCTCTTGACACAATTTGGCATTACAGCAAGGGATTTAGTATAATTTTAGATCAAACTCTCTTCAAAGACTTTGCTTTTGGGACAGTTCACCCTCCTATTTTAATTCTTTGCACATTTGGTGGCATAACTTTATTTCTATGGCTTTTCTTCCACTATTTGGTTTTTTCCCACTTACTGACACGCTTCCCAGGTCAGAAGCTTACTGACGATGCATCATCTACCATTTAATTACTTGTATTTCTTTTAAAAAAATTAGACTACTGCACAGGTCAAAAAGTTGTCTTGCTGCTTTGGCAAGAACATGAACTCTTCACAATCCACTGGCTGACTCTGAAAGTCTTCCCCATTTCATTAACCAAATCATACCCAACTTCCATTGATAAACACAACAGCATGCATTGATTAAGTATGTTCATATTTAAGGAGGCAAATCAGCTTGCGTTCAAGCCGATCAAATTTTTTTCCCAGTTGTTTGTTATTCTGGTCTCTTTTGTCTGTCTCTTTAGTGAGATGCTATGGGAATTCTGTTAGAATCTATTTTTTTTTTATTCCATTTGAAAGCACCAATTCTTTTCCCTAATCTATGTCACTAAGAGGTGAAACATTGCCAGAAAAAAAAACAAACCCAAAAAACTGATTTCTACTATATCTTATTGCATTTGCGCCTCCTAAAATACTCTTAGAAGCTGTTTGCCTGCATTTGTGTTAAATGGCCTGGGGATGGTTTTTCTCCCTTAGTTGTTTGATTAGTTAGTTTCTACTCTGAATAAGCATTTATATGTTTATCTGGCTGTAAATATATTTACCAGAAATAAAATTATCAGAATATAATGCACTTAGGCTATATAAGCTTAAATTTGCATGGCTTTCCCTTTTTTTAGGGAAAAAGTTAAAGTATTTTAGGGGGAAAAATACAGAGAATTTTGAAATCATCTAAGTATAGAGTAGTAAACTACTACCCAAACGTCATGGAGGGAAAATAAACAGATGTTAGTGACAAAAATCCATTCAGTGTGTTTCCAATGGATTTTTATTTACTGGAGCAGCATGAAAAATTCATTGCAAAATGTTTTTCATGAAACTTCCCCCCCAAACTAGAAACACTTAACACAAACGTTATGATGTTTTCACAAAACAGAGTAAGGTTTTGTGAAAATTTTCTTGCTTTTGCAGGGCAGAGGTAGCTTGTGTTTGGTACTGCCATTCACAGTACATCTGTGATGGGTCCCGACTGGCTGGCAGCAGGGGGATTATTGGGTTGCTGCTTCTCATAGGCGACTTCAGTGCTTCAAGTGCCCTCTCCACTGTTAGCACCAGCTGCTGCAGGAAACTCATCTCTGCCAGTGCAGGAGCGAGACAATTCTTCACTACATGCTCCTGAACATAGCAAATACGAGCAACTGAGGCAGTGAACAGTCATTTGTACGAACCACCTCGTAGTATGAAGTGCAACAGTTGATAGCACCTCTTGTTTAAAACTAGAGCTTCATCCCCTATAACAAAACAAAAGCTTTTCAAGTATCTATTCTTTTACCAGTTCCCTGCCTGGGTCTCTTCCTCCTCTTTACCTTCTATGTGGCTGTTTCTAGTGCCCTAGAAACTACTTCTATGAGCTAGAAATGGATCTGACCTGCTTGTGGAAGAAGAAATGGAAGATGTGAAGACATAAAGACCACACAATCTAAAAAAAAAAAGGAATCAGCAGCATTTACCTTATTTGCAGGACTGTTAATGCATAACAGGTAGGGAGGAAGTACTGAAAAATACTAGTAAATCTCATAGCTATGTTCCACAACAGCTTTCTAGGAAAACAGCTTGTCACAAATGTTTTCAAATCAAATCAATGGTTATTCATGAAGTGTTGCAATCAATGTCATGTTTCTGATCAAATGGCACCATTCTCCACTCAACAAACTGGTGCATCCTTAGAACAGGCTATAAAGATTGAAGATCACAGTTCACATTATTTTAACACATGGATAAAATGCTATTTTTTTTTACTTCTGATTCTTGCATACTGTTTTTTCCTGTCCAAAGAAGAAAAATGTTTTCCTTCTATTCCATTATTTTCCTTTTACATTTTGCAACTAATCTATATAAAAGTATCTTGTCACCCCTTCCTAGTGTTTCTGTTGAATATTTATTGCAAGATCCTCCAACATACTGTGTTTAAAGTCCACCCTTTTGTTCCTCATTTTCCTTGTAAAGTAAGATTTGATCTTACTGTGTTCTGAATGGAGGAATCTGACAAACCTTTACTATGGATTTCTTGTAATTTAAACTTCACCTTTATAGCAAATTTTTTATTTCTAACCTTTAAAGATAAAGAGCCTCCTTCCTTTTAATTTTTTAAAATTTGTTCCTTTCTGCCTCTTTGCTAGTTCTGATTTAAAATCTGAGGGTTTTGTCTTTTTCTTTATGGGACTGAATGAGGTTTTTCGCCATTATTTGTGAAGTTGCTATAAAAATATAACAATCATTCATTGTATACTTCAGATGTAACTTCTGAAACACCTCACTGGCTTTATCTGAAACCTGTGCTCCTAAATAATTCAGGCACTTAACTCTAATGCAATCACATTTAAAAAAGCAACATGATTAAGTGAGGCCAGAATGCTGTTTTGGATAATGACCAATAGCAAATTCATAGAGAAAAACAGAATTAGCAATTTTATACAGTTTTGTAGAAATAGCATTATTACAGTTGCAAAACTAAGACTATGTTTCCTTGTTATAAGATACAACTTAAATTAAGCTGGCTATCCAACCTATAATGAAATTATATTCTAAGAAGAATCCAGACATCACACAAAACATAATACAAGGTGTATTCTGAGAATGCTCTCCACATTAGCTATTTCTGGAATTAGGTTGGGAAGAGAAATGGTGAATTTCACCATAACAAAGGGCCCTTGTACATATTATTGGTCTCATCAAGGTTGCTATCACAGCATTTATGTACTGTAGTATACATTTATCAGAGTGAAAGATAATTTCCTCTATGCCTTTACTATAATTTCCCCATAACATTAGAGTAGTCTCAGACAAGTTTTCCCACTAATATAGCAATATAGACAAAGAAAATTCTATACAGCACTAACAAAATAATTATTGGTTTGTTCAAATTACTCTCAGTCTGTGAAGGAAGATAAACACAGATGATGTTTAAACTGAAAACAGGAAAGTAACATCCTCAAACAGTAGCAATGATCAGTTACCTTGCATTGAAATGTTGAAATCGATTTGTCATTAGGATAAAAATACAAGTAATTCATATACCTAATGGGAAAAAAGAAAATCAATGTTCAGCTGTGTGGGGGTTTTTGGCAAATTCTTTATTGATTTGAAAGAAATTGCCACTTAAAAAGTTGAAGAGATTAATTTACTGTATCACTTAACTACTATTCACCAAACAGCAAGAGTAAGCCTGGTGTACATGGCCAAAGAGACAGAATAAAAATTATCCTAATGGAACATCCATGTATAAATGGATACACTGAAATAACAACCTAAATCTGGTTAATTCAGCGGCACTCTCTGAATTTAATTATTCTAATTAAAATCATCTACCTGCCACAAGACAATAACAGGCTTGCTTCTTCATATCTAAAAGAAAATGCAAAGCTTCACAACTGAAAAGCAAACTATTACTACAGGATACAATACCAAAAAGAAAAACATGACTGTCTATGAAACCCCCCAGGAATGGAAATGGAGTATAAGACAGACATATTTGAATGGTATATACTTGAGACAGTCATGTGTTTTACAGTATGTTTCCACTTAATCAGGTAGCACAGAAGGACTTCAAAAGCCAAAAAAACAGTGAGATGCAAGAAAGACAAATGCTTTCACACCTCCTATCATCCCATTTTAAGGCCAAAAGGTTCTTGCTTTTTATCTCTATATTTCAAACAAGTCTAAAAAGGAAGAGATCCTTATGTGCTTAAAAAATGACAAAAGTAATCAGGAGTTCTGTCAGCCCCCAGAGTCAAATACCAACACCCAGAAGCAGGGAAAGGATGGCACACCCTCCTAGGCTGCTTTGTAATTCAAGATCCAGTCTTGCAATATCTTATTCTTTTTCTGCATGTCCTATCTTGCTTTTTGTGTACTGTATAACCATGAGCATGAGGCAGGCTTTTTGAATTCAAATAAAGTAACATAATACAAAAGCTATAGATGTGAGGTAGTCATGAAACCCAGCGATGCATGAACATGAGTTTGTAAACAAGTATCAAGACATGTAAACAGCATCAAAAAGACTTACACAACCACTGGTATAGCCCTGCTGAGCACTGAGAAGTCCAACACCTCCAGCCTATTACCCCACACACGACATTGAAAAGTGCATTGTTGAGTTGCCTCAATATCTATCAAGATCTGGCCTGTTACGCATTTCAGTGATGTGAGCTTTGTCTTCTGAAGCATTTGTAATGTTACAAGTAGACAGTGATGTTAGGAACTGCATTGAAATGGTATCTACTGGACATATACATTAATTTCCATTTCCTCCATTTCCTTTTTTTTTTTTCCAGTGGATCAATACAGTGGTTAATTTATATGCTATCCTCTAATCCACCAAAATTACTAGCCTTCTCCATCTTCCTTTCTTTCTGCCCTTTTTTTTAAATAAAAAAATAAACCATGAAAACCAACAGGTGTCCTAAACTACGACTACTCGATCACAGGGGTTTTTTGTTTTGGTTTGTTTTTTTCCATGAATTGGGCCAGTGCAAAAACATTTTGTAACTGTTTTAGATGCAGCTCTGGCTGAAGCTTTGGCCTTTTATTACAAAATTTGGAATAATTATCCTCTTGGTAAGTTTTTTTTTTGTAAAATGGAAGGTTGAAGTTAAAGCGATGCTATTAATAGTGCAGTTTGGAGCCACATAGCACTAAAATGCCTAAGCAAAATATTTTTTGGAGATCCTGCCTTAGTGGAGGCAGAGGTGCATCTAGAAACAGCTCTAACATCTTCGGCCATGACATTCACTTGTAATGGCAACAATAGCCTCTATTTACAGTTAGTATCATTTTGGCATCTTCCCACAGAGCACAACTGCAGCTTTAGAATTGCTAGCTCAGATACCTATGACAATGTAGCCATGCTGCATAGAGAGATCTCTGTGGCCCAAGAAGATCACACTAGGGCATTGAAGTATCGAAGCAGTTAGTAACAGCTAAACTGCTGCAGCTACCCTGGATGCAGGTACGTTACAAAGTGAAAATAAAGCTCCATCAGCCAATTCACCAGGAGCTGTAATTGCACATTTGATTGCCTGCAGTCATCAGCCAAGGAACCTTCCTACATCTGGGCTATCACCTATTTCTGCTTGCAGTGAGAGTCAAGCTCATGGAAATCAGGCAGACCATTCCCTAGGCCAGCTCCTCAGCCCCTCAGGTTTTCAGTCTTTGCAACAGCAATTGTAGACTATAAAATTCCTTCTCACATCACCACACTTGCACCTAAGCAGAAACGAGGATAGGATGCGGTGCGCTGCTAGCTTTCTAGCAGTAGAAGACACACCACTATTGACTGGTATAACAACGAGCTCAGCTAACTCTTGGCCTCACTACCTTCCTGTAGGCATTGATCAATACCTTCTATCTGTATTACTCCTTATCCTGCCTTAACTAGTTCAAATATGACTCTAAAAAGTGGACTTCCAGATAGACCAAAAAGTTTTTAAGAAGCCATAATCCACCCTTGAAAGCAAGGCAGTTCTCCTCTTAAGAAAATAGCTAGGTCATCCAGAAAAACATTCGCTTTAAAATTTAACATGTCAGAACATTGATCTCAACTCCACTTGCAACAAGCATGGTAAATACAATGATTTATATTATTACTAGAAAACTTTTAAAAAACTTTTTTATCCAACAACAGTTTCAAAACAAACACGCTGAACAATTTCTCATTCTCAGAAATTCTGTAAATGGTGCATTTGCTTCATTAGTAAATAGATGGAGCTGAACAAAAAAATTGCATGATGTTCCTTCAAATTGCTACACAGAGTCTATATGCACCCTACAAAAAAATGAAAACCTGCCAGTTTTGTTTCGGTTCCTATGTTTTAACCCTCAGTGTTTGGCATATTACCCACAAAACCTACAGTTGCAAACAAAAGCCTACGATAAGTAGTTTCAGCAGAAGATGAGGCAAAGTATTACTCTAAAAAACCCTCCAGCAAAATTCCTTTGCATTGGAAAAAAATCTTCCCTGACACACAATAACATGCTGCTGCTGGCAAGCCTGCTGCAGTATAGTACCAAACTATCATACAGATGTCATATTATCTAATCTCACATATTAAAGGACAGAGGCTAGACTTATTTCAGTCCTCCTTTATTTTAGAATAAGAAACAGGCACCTTACAGCATTGATTGCTCCTCTAATTGAGTTGTGGTAGTTACGCAGTAACTTTTTCTTTATTCCAAAAGTTAATTTTGTTGTGCTGAGTTTTAGCACTTTTTTTTTTTTTAACCTTTTTTCCTCCTCCAGGAACAAGACATGAGGTCTGGGCCCATACTTTGTGCTGACTGGTGAAAACAGTATGAAAGAAACCTTAAAGATAACAACATAAATTCTCAGAGGCATCCTAGAAGTGATGTTTTAGATCCTAACTTTCTTTTAGGGAAAGCATTTCCAGATTACTTGCAGATCAAGCGCTGAGGTAAAGCATACCTGCTTGAATGTGTTCCGACTAGGATATTTGTGAAATAATGGCAATTAAAATGTGAAATTCCAGAGAAACAGCCTAGGGGGAGCGGGGGAAGGGATCCTCTGTTCCTGCATAGATCCCCACCCCCCAAGGCAACAGGAGCAGAGAAGATAACATCCAAAAGCTGAGATCAAGACAGACCTCAGAGCAGCCAATGGCACTAGGAGCAAAGCACTCACATTAGATTTACTTTTAAATTTTACTTACCTTTAGATTCTTGCACTGTTCAAATCAGACCTCTCCCATGACCAGCAATTGCCAAACCCCTTAGCTACTCACTCCAAAGTTAAGGTTTCAGTCTCTTGCTTAGCTTTCTATTTTGTATAAATAATTAAATACTTATTAGAACAGAGCTGAATGTGATTCTCACACATTCCAGGTGAACGTAATAACCACTGTCTGGACCGTTCCGGAAGCAGTGTCTTTTTAATTTTATGCTTCTGATTTAATCACCACATTATCCACAGGAAAGTGCAACAGCTGTAAGGCACAGATAAAACAAACAAACAAAAATCCTCCTGTGAAGATGAAGGCAATAGGGAAAGATTGTTAGCATTAAAAAAAGTTACTCTCTCTACCACTCCAAGTGTATAAAATATAAAACTCCAACTATTCTTCAGACCAGGAATATAGTGTTCTGTAAAATAGCTGGCTGGGTAATTCCTGATACTTTTGAAACCAGCCTGAACAGTGAGGAGTAAGGCAGCGTGGTTATCTGTAGCAAACATAGAGCTTATCTGAAGTCCTGCAAGGGGCACACTGATTGATTACAGGGAAAGAAGGTAGTTATTTCAGACTTCGCTTTGCTCTCCCAGTTCATGCTGAGGGGGTTTCCTCCTGCTGTAACTCTCCACAAGCTCCAGGGACACCACTGCCTCATCTGGGGGAGGAGAGGGCTGCCTCTGCTACAGCAGTGGCTGGTTGTCCCACAAAGGGAGGAAGATTTAAAATTAAAAGAATAACACTGTTGGAGAACAATTTTGTTGGAAGATGTAATTTTTCTGCCTTGTTAGGGGATAACTTAGCAAACAACCTAGCTGCTACACAAGGCAATTACTTGCCAAGATGGCAGTTCAGAGATGCCTCCCTGCTCCGTGGCACCAGGGCCTTCATCTTCTAGCCTGACTGCAAGCATCTGTATGTTATCTAGTCACTAAAGGCAAAAGCTCGCTCACCACGAAAGCCCACAGAGCCCAGCCAAGCAGCCAGGCACACCAGCAGGTCCCTGGGCCTTCCAAGGCAGTGCCAGCTGGGACCACAGTCACAGAACAACTGATTGCGCCTATGCGAGATGCCAAGAGCACTACAACAGGAGGTGAAAGGCACGGCTACACCCCAGTCTCTGTGGGCTTCTCAGGTAACGTGCAACAGCCCTATGTCTACATGCACTGCAGCGATATATTCCCATTTGGAAGGTGTAGGAGTGGGGCATGGAGCCATTGTGTGCCATTCCCAGAGAAAAATCATGGGAAAGCCTAGTACTATAGCAAAGAACATTTTCAATTGCTCTACTGCTTATGAGGTCCTCTCGGTCCTTTTCCTCCACTGACGCAAACTCAGAGTTGACAGTCTGGCATGTCTTCTCTTACACTAATAAGGTTCATCCCAATATAAAATAATTTATACTGTAGCAGCGTCTGAGTTTAACATAGCTAATAAACATTTTATAAAAAGAAAAAAAAAGAGGTGGGTGGTGGACTAAAAGTTATGACAAAGCTTGCAGCACTCCAGCTTTACTTCTCATGTGTTTTTTCATTAAAACATATGTGAATTTTTGAAATATTGTTTAAAGTTGAGATAATATATAGCCAGTTATTAATTTCACTTTGTCTAATTAATCATTTACTGAGTTTTAAATTAGAAGCTCCAACTCATCTGATTTGCCTCAAAAGCTGTTTCATATAATCTGGGCTCACACCTTCAGTTGTAAAATCTTTTGCCTAGAGTGTATAATTTTTATTAACCTAGATGAAGGCATGTAAATATCAATGCTTAATTACCAGAATCTGTGTTGTCTAGCAATCCCTTGGGAAAAGTGGATTCATAAAACAGGAATATAGACCCAATTTGCTGTCAGAAAGGTGATATTAATACAATTTGTCATGTGTTACTGTCCAGGATTCAGGTATGATAAGCTGGGACAAGACATGCTGCATGCAGCTTATTCCTCCCAGAAGTATTTGTACAGCAGTAATTTATCTACCCAGTAAAGACATGAAGGGACAGGGAAGAGGTTGAAGACAAAGCTCAAGGTTGCCATGATCTGAGAAAGTAATCAGTAGTAAAAAGGCCAGACAAACAAAAAAATGGGGCCAGGACCAACTAGGTAAGCAATGGGGTAAATTTAATTGCACAATTAATAAGTGTAAAATGTAGTAAGTCAAAGAACAACAGGCTAGATACATAGGATGGGGAAATCTCATCCTGGGAGAAAGTTATTTTGCAGCTGCTTAAACATTTCTTGAAACAAAATGTTTTCACCAGCTTTTCTTTGGCAGCTACACAAGAAAGCATTCTGGAATTAGTTTCTCATTTAGGAGGCAGGGAATGTGCACGGAGAAGAGTAGATCATTACTCATCACTATAACATCAAATACCTTTAAGAAAAATTGAAGAAAATTTGAAAATGCAAGAAAAAATTAAAATTTAAGAAAAATATTTACACAGAAGAAACTGAATTTATAATTTCAAAAATATAATCCGCTAACAAAATGCATCACTCCAACCTGAGTGTACAAACCTTGTGTTAGTCAACAGTTCTTTATATTTAAACATTTCTTCTTCTGCACTTCAAAGGGGAATTAAAGCTGCAAAATAAAGAAACTTACATTTATCAGTGACATAAGTGACTGGAAGGACAAAACACTGAGATGAGAAAGGTCCATTCAAAGCTTAGTCCCTTGAGGCTCAAGTGTCATCAATAATATAACCACAATTTTATCATACAGTTCCTGCACAAAGGAAATTGCTGGAAGTTGTACTAGCAGCCTCATCTTTTCATACTTTGCTCCTTGACCTACTGACAACCTGCACAATAGAATCACCAGTGGCATCTGGCACAGGAACAGGCAAAACTGTGCTGGTATTGAAAGCAAGAGAGTTACATTTTTATTGGTATCTTCATAAATGTAAAGCTGAATTTAAAAACAAAAAAGAAGATAAGAGGCTGTCAAGACATACGCCAGGCTTAAAATGAAGTGCAAAGGAAAAAAATGCTACCTACACATCACGAAGGCAGCTCACTCAGAATTACGGTTTTGAAAAGATGAGAGGAAAGAACCACAAAATTAGTTTTTAGCCCCAGTCCTTTAATAAGGATTACATTCAGGAAATAAAGGCATAACATCAAAGCATGAAACATGGCATGTGACCTGATGAATAACTTAAGATACTAAACTACTGCCAGTCTTAGCATTAGGCTTTCACTTGACTCAAGTATTTCTTAAAGTCACTAAGTGGCAAACATTTATGGGTTCATGCATGTTGAGATACTGCAATGGCATTTACGTTCATCAAAATGCAAAGTTTAGTCCTGAAGTCAAGTGTCCTGAGCAGAACAAAACCAGAAGCAGTGAGCTAGGAAAGCTGCAATGAATCCTGCAGGTCACATAATGGGAAAAAAATGCTTGTAAAATTACACCTTTCTCTTTTCCTTTCTATCAGCTGCTCACACTAAAACAAATCATGTACTGAAGTGAATTTTGATTGTCATCTCAATTTAAGAACAGCTAGTGTGAAAAATCTGGATCAGACTATTCACATCCACTTCTAGGCAACGCATTCATTTCTAGTGAAGGCATACACCTGCTAAGTTACTTTCAGAAATTATTCCAAAGTCAATTTGCTGGCAACATGCTTTTTCCCTTCTTAACACCGTATTGGATTCTGTTTCATAGGACATCCTGAATCACTTAGGAGTTAGTATTTTCCTACATACATTTCACACAGCAGTTCAAAGACTGACCTACAACTCTTGAAGACAGTACAAAAGTTTGAAGGCGGCATCTAGATTTGTAATTAAAAATCAGAGAGGCACTGAGAAGGAAGAGTCCTCAATCAGGCAGTCCTTCCAATTTTTCCCTCAAGTAAAAACTAATAACATGAACAGTGAGCTGCTGAAGTGCCTTTGTTTTAACTGAATGTTCCACAGCTGTGGGCTGATAACACTGCAATGAAAAGTAATTTTTTAAATTTTCAATTCATTTCCAAAACCTCAGCTGCTGCAAGTAGCATATGGTTTTAAAAATTTTAGAATAATGCACTGAAAGGTACAGTACAAATACCACCAATAGACAGAGACACACCTATTTTGATTTCTCTTTATTCAGATTAATGGAGTTTAGTTAGATGCTGTCATCCCTAAGGAAAAGGTGCACAGGCACTGGTAGCTGTTAGACGTAAACATCTGGGCACGGAAAGACACAGAAGACTGAATGACGCTACCCTTCCAAACGCTAAGTTTTCTAGAAAATCCTTCAAGTATGAAGCATGGCAGCCATTCCTAAGGAAGAGCATTTCACTAGCTTCTGTTCAATGTAAAAAATTAAAAAGTATGTCAATCTCTTATAGGAGTCAGCTGCAGACTAATGACACTTTAAAAAAATACGGAGGAAGATGTACCACTAATTGCCACACATTTGTTGTCCACTCTACATGATGAACCCTATCTATATTTTCTTTCTTTGAAGATTTTTTTTACAATGAGAAGTTCAATAAATACACTAAAAAAAAAAATTCAGACAGCTAGCAAAGCAGCAGCACATAGATTAGCAGAATACATGCATAGTCTCCATGCTAGAGTTCTGTTTTCTACCATGTTATCCATACTTGCAGCAAGGAAGCAAAGTTTCCACATGCAATACATATACTATTAATAAATATTTGACACATTTTAGTGACATTATGGAAGGCTAATGGAACAGGTTAACTCCTCTGAAAGCAGCAATGAAAATAATAGCTTGTGCAAATCTCCTATCGCAGTGCCATTAGGGGTCAGGACAGTCAGAAAAGAAAGGTACCAAAACTTCCTTTCCCATTCCATTTGAACTGATTGCCCACAATAGAAACAAACATTTCCTGTGACATTAAGCTGTCATCAGCTTCTGTGATTCCCAGTTCACTCAGTCTTTTTTTGTGCATCTGGCTCTTCCTTGCAGAAGTAACCCCAAGTTCATTTGCAATTTCATAATTGCCTTCAGTTTGTTCAGAAATCTCGGCTTGCTCATAAAGCTCCAACTCATCAGTTACACATTCAGGTAGTTCTTCTTGCCGGAAGCCCTCTACACAGGCTGTCCCATCACCTGACTGGGTAGGCTGTGTATTCCCTAAGTCAGGAAACAATAAGAATGTCATCACAATCATGCAAAACAGCCAAATAATTTAAAAATCCTGGAATTAAATTTTCTTCAGTCTTAACATTTTCACTTCATCCCACTCACTTTTTGGATAACTACTTAGTGACAGTCACATATGTCAAACACAGTGTAAGATGCTTAAGGAAAAGGTTTCTTCTTGAGATGACTTCAAGTTGCCAAGCGATAGTGATATTAGAGAAAATTACAGTGGATTTACACATTGCACTTAGTGACAGTTCATGAGTAAGACCTAATATGAGAAATACAGTTGTCACATTTTATTTACTGAAGAGAAAAAAATTCTTTGCTGGGAGCACATCTTGGCTCTAATACACAAAAGAAAAAATGAGCAGAGAATTATCATGAACCAGAAGAGCTGTAAGAGAAGCCATATCTGCTTTCTTGCTGGTCACACTCTTTTTTCTGGATGACCCAAGGAAGCCATCAGTCATACAGGCTCCGCTTAGTAGGGAGCAGAGATGAGGTACGTGAGGACTTTACAATGGAAGCACAAACACACCATGAAGCACAGACATTCACAGTATTTCTCTCCAGCAAGTTCATCCTTTAGGAAATTCCAGTGTTCCAAGAATTATGAAGATTTATTTTGGCTAAATCAATCCAGATGTTATTAGAAAATTTAAGAGACTTGGTTATGAATTATACAATTCAAAAACCTGGGTATACTAGATTTACTAGTTTTAGGAGTTTCTTCTAGGAAGATAAAAATACCTTTTGTTCTCTCCACTGAAGCATCCTTTACATCAGATGGCATTGTTGGTCTAACCAGGACCACACCATATCCTTCATTGTTATGGATCATATTATTGACCATGGTTATTTTGGGGATGTCATAATGTTCATCTAAAAAGTTCTACAGCAAAGAAATGGAAATCCAAGATGTTATGTCCAGCTAAAGGGATGCAAAATATTTCAGTTTTAGGTAGAATCAGTTCTATGTATTGGCTAGAATTTTATTATTTGCCTATGCAAGTGACATTGTAAAAGGCATTTTCTTTCTGGCAGGTAAGAACTAAAACAAGTATACTGCTTTGATGGACCAGCCCAAGGCAAACAAGTACCATTATCATTGCATGTGACATATAAGAGTTCTACCATAAGGCAGCAAGGTTATAAGCCAACCTAAATGCAAATTATTTGCATTAATTCTAGCAGCTACAAGCTTTTGAAAAACAAGTACATTCTGCCTTGAACTGACCTTTATAAGTATTCCCTCCTTGCAGTGGTGTATGCCATTGTCTAACAGGGTGCAGGTACTACCTGGATATATTTCCACACCAGCACCCTACAAGATAAAATTGATAGCAGTTCACAAATAGTTCGGGCACATTTCCAACAACTTGACAACTCCATTGCAGGTCTTTGTGTTCATCCACCAGTTTACATAATGCAAAATTGTGTTACCACACCAGCTTCATGGCTTTGTTAACCAACTTTAGCAGCAATACTCAAGGTTGAGGCCCCATGGATAATATTATTGTCACCAGTCCATAAAAGCTCTGGTAAAGAGTAACTGCACAGCCTTGCATTACTTTCCTGTTCTTCAGTCATCCACCTCAACACTCAAAGCTCCATCATTCTTCAAAACATCCTAATCAGAGTTCAATTCTGTGCTTATCATCCTTATGTAAGAATCAAAGGACAAGGTGTCCAAAAAGGGCATTTCATTTGCAGAACAAATGCAAGGTTTAATAAGAAAATGATATATGGGCAGAGAAAACAGAAAATCACTTCAAAAGTATTGCAGGATATTAATCAGTCCAGCAATGCAGCAACATTATTTCTAGGTGTCCTCTGTTTATACATCATTTTCATATCATCACACACAACTTGTCATGAGACACTTCACTAGATACTGCTGGAGGCCACAAGACCCCTGGGACCAATCTCTTAAACTCGATAACATGTAGCTGTCCAAAATGAATTTGTAAAGGTTCCCTCAAGAGGGACAGAAGTCAGACCATTACTGACTGTGTTATTTCCAAGCAGAAACCTTTATTTTAATTTAGGAAATAAGCCGGAGTTAAGAATTTGTTTGTACCTTGGCACCATACAGATCTGAGTTTTTCATTAATAGCTCAGCTGATGTTCGTACTGTTATGCCTGTCGTTTCACATTGTAACACACAATTCTCCAGGGTGGTTTTCCCATGATGGACATCTATATACACAGAAAACAAATATTGTTAAATGAATTAGTTATGCAAAGGCAAACCCCTCCTACAGCTAGATGAACCTGTAGCATTTTTGCAGTGTGATAAAATTACTATTTTAATTTTATCCATTTTAGGTTAATTTTACTGATATGGTTATGCATGGTTTGAACTCATGCTATTTTTCTGGTAGAAGCAGGCACACTGCTGCAAGGGAGCACTAGTCAAAGATTTGTCTTAAAGGTTTTTTGGCTTTTTTTTTTTTCTTGAGTGACAGCAACTTTTCATTACATTCCTAAGAGACATTTGAATTAATAAGATATTAAATACATGTATACAGGTGTTAATAAACATTTTAACATGTTTCAAACCAAATGTCTGTTGAGGCGAAGAATTAATAAGCACCTTCTGCAAAGACAGAAGTCCATGGCCAATAAAGTTTGAATGTGCTATCGGCAAACAAAGTTCTACGCTACTTCTAGAGCATATGCCATTTCCTCAGTGGAGAGCTGGCTGGGTTTAGCTACAGCTGAACATTGCCATGGGGGTTCTTTTGTGGAAAAAGGAATTATTTCCTTTTCCAGGTAGCCTGACATAGGCTGTGCAGCAGAGTCAGGTTGCCTTAACAGCAGAAAAATGATCAAGTCAGATGATCTTATCCCAGTATAAGAATAAAACGCAAGAGCCACAATAGCTTGAAAGTACAAAGAGTAGAAGTTATTTGGATGTCCACATTATAAGCAAGTTAAAAACAAGGGGAAAGCCTTGATATTTATACCTGTAGGGCTCCTCTCTACAATATTTTGTTAAAACTAGTAAACTCCAACACTGAGTGTCAGCTTTAATTCTAACAGTAAATTATGAAAGATTCACAAAAAGGCCAAGACGCTTTTATACTTACTTAAAATCCCCTCCACAGCATCATGTTGCACTAACTTCAAACTGGAAATCCTTATATTGGCTCCTGTACAGTCAACAAAGTTGTCTCCTTCCCCTTGTTTTTCTATCACGATATCATCTGGCAGGCCATAGCCTTAAAGCAGAGGTGAAAGATGCAAGTTTGATGAATAACTGGTAACAGTCAGGTGCTTAGTACATAACAGACATTTAAATTAAATACGGAGGTTTAAAACTTGAGGTCTAATATCTTGAGTAGGATTTTCCACCCAGTGGCTAGGCTACACCTATCCCCTCTGTACCAAGGTACAGGCACTCAAAACCAAAATCAAAAGTTACCTTATTTGAACGACACACAATAAAATGCAAAGTTATTTTAGACAGTTGAACAAAAGGGTAACTGAGCTCACATTTCCCAAGGCCAAAGTTCTCACTCCCAAAAGTTACAACAGAGCAGAGAGATGCAGTAACCAAGGACACACAGGCACCTGCAGTCTGCTTTCAAAGTATGGAAGTTCACTAGAGCAGGCAGAGGTTCCAAAGAACATGGGGGGGGGGAAAAGCAGTCACCATCACAACACAAGGAAGCAAGTGCAAAGGACTTGATGTTGTTAATAAGCTTCACTCAACTTCCCTATTTAAATGAAACTTGGGTCAAAATTTAATGTTCCTGTGTTACACAGGCTTCCAGATTAATTCAGATTAAAAAGAAACTTTCACAAGCATATGCCAACATTGATTTACTAAGCCATCCACAGTTGTCAGCATTCAACCAGTTACAGGGAAATTTATGAGCATGTAAAGCTTTTATTGCTTGTCACTGACAAGAATCATGATAAGGAAAGCAATAATGCAACATCTATTAAAGCAGCATGAGTCCTATCATTTTCTGAAAGCGCACACAAACTCAGATAAGAAGTGCCTGAGCAGAATGCTAGCTTTTAACCAAGTACATAAATATGGTAATGTGCAAGTAGAAAGGTTAAAAAAAGAAAAAACCTTTGAACAAGAGTTGGCAGAAAGTTTTAAAGACAGCAGATTTAATGCAAAGTTAAGTAATTGATACTTCAACAGACTATACTATCTAGAAATCTTTTCCCACTGCTACTGATTTACAGTCCCCCCCTGGGGAGGAGGTGGCATGGGGCAGTTTACTTCCAGCAAGTAAAAAGAGAGCACCACAGGACAGCAAATGGCAGATCCAGCTTAACTTCACACCACTACAGAAAGAGGTTATTATCCAAGGCGAGAGTTGAAGAATAATTGTCCTACAGACTACCTGCAGTTTTTCTAACCACACTTTTAGCTTGCTTTACACATCACCTCTGAAGTAGCAGCTCTAGTAGTAAGAAGGAAGCCAGTGCAAAGACAAGGAATAGAGAAGGAAGGATTCACCTGCTGTCAAGTGGTGTCAATACACAATGTGGTCACGGCTGTACACCCTGCCTGTAAGCTAAGTGACTCCACAGGAGCTAACACTGATCACAGGTATTAGACGGGCTGATCCTACTGGTTCCCCTCCAGCTTGAACAACTACTGTACAAGCAAAAGGAAGTTCTTAGGTGCCTTTGCTACACAGCTTTGTCAGGTGTTAAAGTTATCCTTACCATGATTTTCTGCAGCAGCTACTGCTTTAACCGTATTTAGTTCTTGTAAGTTTTTATTTATCCCTGACTTACTAATCCCCATGCTTTCAACGTTACTACTGATTTGCACAGTTGCCGGAAGAAAATAAAAGCTCTACTAAGCAAAGAGACATTATATCTTTCATGAGTCACCCCTTCATCCCAAGAAAGCCACCAAAACGGCCAGCTGCTCAGATTAGTGCCAGCAACATTTTTCTTGATGGTCCTACTTCAAACGTTTTTGCCTGCTACTATTGCTATAAAAACTTCTCTAACAGGAGTCCATAAAAGATCAAATACCCTGACATGTACTTATTATTCAGAGAGTGGTTCACACTAAAGATACATATTTATATACCTTGCTCCTTAAAACAGAGCAGCTCATCCTTTAATAGGTGTGCTATTGCACCATTTGTATTACTGTTTCCTCAAAGCTAGAAAAGCAATAAATACCACCCCACACAATTTTAGAACAATGTCATTCTTGCAGATAAATAAAGCACTTTACTGAGGTCCTTTATCCTGCAAGTGTATTGTCTATCAACATGCATATCTATATAAATCAAACACACACAAGAGAAGGGCAAGAAAGAAAATGACACTCATAAAACAAGGGCAAGAAAAATAAAGTCTAGAACAGCAGGAAATTAAACTCCCAGCCTTCTTCCCATTAAGAAGTTTTGACAAGATAAAAATTCAGCTAAGTAAGTATCTGAACAGCTGCACAAGCCCCAGTGATATACAGACTATTACCCTGCAACAGAGCATGCATGCCTAAAGCAGAGAGAAATCAAGAATTGTGAGGAAGAGATAGCAACATATCCTAGATGAGGCAGAAGTATTTAAAACACAAATATTTTGCAAGAAAAATGGAATCGCAGATGCTGTGTCTATTTCTACAGAAAAAATACACACGTTAAATCAACAGCTCCCTCTACCCCTGCACTTCACAGAATGCAGACTCACGTTGGTAGCCCCCACACACATTGTGGACATGCAATAAGTGCTATAAACTAAGTTCTAATAGCACCTGGCTCTTTTCCTCTGTATTCACCAGTGCTATACTGGCCGTGAGTTTCAGAGTATACCTCTGAAGCAGATTAAGACATGCAAAGAACAAGAAGGACATCTCTCAAGTACTCTTAAGTTACCGGCTTTAAAAATTGAAGCCTCTCAGAATGATTTCTGTGCTTCCTAGATTTAAAGAAAAAAAAAAAAATCAAGTCCCTCATGTTTCTGTTGAATCCTCTCTATTATCTATAATCTGTAATTATAATATTATCTATATAATCAGGATTTATCCAGACAAATATTTAGGAGGAAATTATGAATTTGCTAAAAATCAGCAAAATTTGCAGTTTATTTGCAGAAGTAACTATGGCTAATAAAACACTGTACTCCATCCTGCATTAGACATGCCTCTATGAGCAGAAATAGGAACACTTTAAAGAAAAAAGCAAAGGCTCCCACCAAACTCTGCAAAAAGTAAATCCTTATGCAGAGCTAATTTAAGATATTCACAGTTTACTTTGTTTTAAGGACCTTTATGCTAGCAAACCTTCTACCTTCTAGTTCAACTGAATCAGCAATGCAGAACACGCCATCTACAACATAATGACCAGGACAGATGATGACTGTGTCTCCTTCATAACAGGCATTTACAGCTGCCAGTGGATCATTGTGAAACTGTAAAAGACAAACAATATAATCAGCTCCTGAAGAACGCTATAAAAATGGATGCATTTATGCCCTTAAAGCTTGCTTTTCAATTAAATGTTGCTGCTTTTGCTTAAGAGAAACCCTTTTTAATGGCACCAATAATACACAATTTCTACTTTGAATTCAAGAATCATAGCATACTCTGGACAAAAACAGCCTTAAAACATTCCTTTCATGTTTGTGTCATGTCCATTGCCCCATGAGAAAACTGGGGCAGAGACACAGATTGAAGAGAGCATAGGCACCAGAAAGCAAATCTCAATATGGCCTTGGTTCCACACCAACATTTGAATTGTCTCAAGTGACTTGCCATGAATTACTGAAGAAATAGATGACAGAAAGTAAAGAAAATAAAAAATACAAACAACTCAGCAACTAGATTTGAGCTGGTCTGAATACTGATGCAAGTCACCCCAAAACAGAGTTCAGATATTACAGTGGCAAATATGGGGTCCCCATGGTCCTTTTCTGTCCCCAAAGAGGGCAGGCTGATAGCCTTCACAAATATTACTGGGGGATTCTGTATTGAAGGATAACAAATAGTACAGAAAAATTGCACATTTATTGCTTCCCAGCAAATCCCAGGATAAGCATAGTGAGCGCATTTTTCAATTGCCAAGTCAGAAAATCTGATTTATAGCCCAAAAGTTAATCCAGGACCTTCCCTGGGGCTCCATTTTGGCCACCTGTAATTCATGAACTTGATCAGAATACAGCAAGCAATTTCATTTGGGCCCAAGGAATCCAGACTGTAACTGCTGAAGTGGTAAGTCCTGTCAGAATTCACTAAAACTAAACATAACTGCTCTAAAATAAATGTATCTCCTACACAGAACTAAAGCAACAGAATGACATTTCTTTCTTCAAACTCTAGATCATTATCAGTAGCATCAAAAGACACAGGTATTTCAAAACTATATATAAGTATTATGCCTTACCATGTTTCATTGTAGAATTATTTCAGAAGGTTTATCTCATTATTTCCTACACACAGGAAGGAAACTGCTTGTATAGAGTACTCAGCAGACACAAATGAATTAAAAGAAATTATTTGTATCATCCAGTCTTACCACTTATTGTTTAAATTACAGTGGTTTTTTTTGAACTGACAAAAAAGTAACACCGAGCAAATGTAGTATCTTGCACACGATAAATTAACTTACTCTTCCACATTGTTTCTTGAGGAGAAAAAAGTATTAGCAGACAGACAATTCCTGTTACTGTACCTGTATTTCTAGTTCTTCACCACAAGATTCAGGGCAAAGTTTGTCCCTTAACAACGACTGCAGCAGACTTGCCATCATGGTTGAGGATACAACATGAGTGATCTTGGTACCTGTTGGTCTCAGTCCTTTAGCTTGGAGACCACTGTATTTTTGGTAACCAAACACATACCTAAAACAAGAGTAACAAAGCCATCAGTTCTTTCTTTGGTAAAGAATATCCATGTATATAGATACCCATATGGCCCTCCTCCTTGCACAAACCCACCAAGTACCTCAGCAGAGGATTCTCAATTAGTTTCAGCTTTTGTTTTAAGTGCTCTATTTTCTCATACAATTTTAGTCCTTCCACCATGGAGACGTTTTCTACTTCTGAGTCTGAATCACTGCTTGATATGCTGTTCCTCACATTTAAAAACTTCCTGTAAAGCTCTTCACATTGAGACAACAAGTTCTGGTAATCCGCTACAAGCCCAGAAGGTACACGGTGTTCAAGGATGTCATAATGCCTGCAAGTTAGAGCAAGGGGTCAGTGTATTTTGCATTTACAATTTTGAAAGATCAAATACAAACCCGGAGAGAACATGAGGAGTTCTGCATCCGTACTTCAGTCAAGATTCTCTGCAGTCTATATCAATCTTTTTTGAAAGCAGCAAAACCAAAAATCTGCACAGACAAACATATAATTTTCTAAATAGTTGCCCATCCGCCTTGAAAGTTTATACACAATTATCAGAAACTCACTCTAAAACAAAGGCAAAAGCACAGCTATAAGAAATAGTAAGAATTAGATATAAAAATTAGTGTATTTTTAAGCATTTATTAGAAAAACTGAAAATAATCATGTCTGAAATAGAAGAAAAATCCTATAATGTGAAGTCTCTGTTAGCAACAACCTAAACAACTACCTGGACAAAAACACAGAATGAATAAGAAAGGCATTATCAGCACCAGATGAAGATGTGAAGGCACTGCACGGTAAATTTTCCACCATCCCAAGAGCATCCTCTACAAATGAAACTGCAGGCCAGAAAATGCAAGCCCAAAGTTGCATTGCCAAAGTCAGAAAGATGAGGACATCTGCCAGCTAGACGGTGCCAAGAACTCCAGAGTCAATCACGCAAGACCAATCATGGTCACTACAAAAAAGCTGGACAGCAATGAATGATACAAATAAAACAAGATTTAATAATCTCCTACCATTTTTGTAGGGAACCAACTGAACACAGTATAAATAGCTCTATTCAAGAGGTTACATGAAGTAAGGGCAAAGATGTTCCCTCAACTTTCAGAGGTTCTTTAAAGGGTGCACTTAAAGCATACTGCAAAGAGCAAGAAAATTTGCAGAGCAGTCAACATCTATACAGTTCCAATAAACAGGGTGTACAGAAACACAAAGAGCCTCACAATGGCACTCACTTTGGCAATGGGGTTATTGGAGGCAACAGAGTAAGTCAATGCAGTGTGATTAACAGCAGAAGAATTTATAGCGATATAGAAATATAAAATATTTGAAGGAAACTGAATGTTGTACGTAATTTGGCCCTGAAATGCATGCTCTACATTTTTCATACAGCTTTACTTGACTCAGATAACTAGTACAACCTAATGTGCAATGTAAAGATAGTGTTTGTTCTCATTAAAACAGTGCACACCAGAGACCTGAAAAGTTTAAAGCATCATATATTTCCATGCATTGAAGTTTAATGTTATTTCTGAGCTGACACATCGGTGCTTAGATCAGAACGCAGGATAGCGCCAACATCAGTGTAGCCTGGAGGACAGACTTTGTATCAAGCATGGTATGGGAAAACAAGAAGGGATAACACTTACTTTTCTGCTTGAAGACATTGTTTAAGTATTTTGGATTCTCACTAAAATGGCTGTAAGGTCACATACAGTGTTAAAAAAAATAACAACAACATTATCCCCTGGCACATTGTTGCATTCTGGTTTCATTCCATGCAGTCTCCATAAGGCTCCAAAAACTCAAAAGCAGAATAGCCATTTGCTGGAGCATACAAGTACAAACACTTCAGAAACACGTACAGCTTCCATATATAACACTTCCTCCTAATTTATACACTCTCAGAAAAATACAGGCATATCAGAGTCCTCAAATGCCACATAGTGTCCTGTTTCAAAGAAAGGCCTGCAGCCACCTTTCTAGTGTGGGTAATTATACTAATTTTCTTTGGAAAGCACGTGCTACATGCTATAGTCTAGCACATGTAATGCCGTATTCTAAATAGCATTTCAGGGTAGGTTATAAATATTCACTGATGTAGTTCCCCACCATCACAGCAGTATCAAACCTGGATCTGAATGACACACAAACTTCGGAATACTCATGATGCTAAGTTATAGTAAGTAAAAGAATTGAAAAACAACTCTCATGAAAGGCTTAAAAGATAGTGTATCAAATCTCAGGGGAAAACCTACAGTAAAAATCACTTTTTAATTATTTGTTCCAGGTATGTTTTATGGTGTGCTTTAGTTATTCAGCACCCTCAAAAATATAATGAGATTGTGTCCTTGTGCACCACTTCAGTTCCATATGGCCGGACAGCATTAAAAAACTTTCCGAAAGCCTAATGCCAACTAATCGTACTAGGGAAAGAAATACACACATTCCTCCTTCAGCATGACCAATTTACAAGTTTTTGTTTACATTCAGTTCCATTCTGGTTCTTATTCTATGTCCAGAGGCATCAGAGCATCCCACACTAGCTTTAATTAGGATTACAATTCATGTGCCTGCAATTTGAAGGAGGCAATAGCTGGGTGTGAAGCGCCATCTGATGGAAGGTCAAGGATTACAGGGAAAAACTGACAGTTCAGAAATCAAGTGGCAACCTCAGTTACACCCTCTTTACATAAAAAATTTTGACCATCAGACGGTGAATGCTGTTAGAATGACTTGCTTTGATTTACTAGTGAACAGGGTTTTTTTAAAATCTAGTTGTGTGTCACTATTCCCACGTCACCCTTCCCTGTGGTTCTACCCTAATAATATCAAAGGTGTTGCACTTACAATCTCAGTCGAGGCTCAACACATCGCACAAAGTAATCGAAATCATCCTCCTCCTCCTCGTCCCAGGTCCTCCAGATGCACTGGTAGAAGAACCTTTTGAAGCAAAGTAAGTGTTTAAGGCCATGTTTACCTGAGCAGAGACAACAGCGCTGGAAACACAGATGTAACTAACTTGAGAATTCACCTCAAAGCATCACCTCTCTCCAATTCCATGTTACTGTCCTGTAAACTATTTAGTATACACAGAAGTTATGTCTTGTCTGTTGTTTACCTGCATAAAGAGTTTTATTTTGTGTATCTAAGTTCAAAATTCACAATAGCCTGAGTCCCACTTCCATCAAAAGAGAGTGAACAGCTAAAAGCTGGATTTGGAAACAAGACTTACACCCTTAAGATCCTGAGGCTTTTTGGTTGTTTGGTTTTGGCCAGGCATCCTTCAGCTAAGCTTTCTTTTTGACAATGAGTTTGTCACCTCCATCATCCAAGCTTACATCTCCATTACTGAGTAATTCTCAACAGAATGTGTCTCTTCTCCCCTTTTCCTCCCACACCCACGACTTCTGAAACAGCCCATTTTCCAGATGGGAAGGTCATTAGTCCTATTTTAGCTTTTTCATCCAGTTCCACTGCTTATTTGTAGACAGCTTTCAAACAGCATGTAGTACATGAAAACAAGGTAGATGGAAAAGAGACAGAGAGATGATAATGAAAGGAAAAGAAAACAGAAGTAGTAAGAAGTGAACAGACACCTGAAGAATAAAGAGCGAATTTATGGGAGGAGGCAAAATGCAAAAAAAAATAAGAATGGGACAAAAAAAAGGAAAAATCCACCAAAATGTTGTACAAGAGAAAGAAACACTGCACTAGAGCCAGCAAGGTGATACAGCCCAAGGAAATCTGAGGTGGAGAAGAGAGGGAAAGCAACATAATTTCCTCCCCATCCCCTTTGGACACAAAAAGCAGACTGACAATAAGCTGCAGCTAAACGTACCTTGTGATTGTGTGATTACCTGTAGCTGCAGAGGACACCACAGATTTTCTTCGTGAGCTGTCCCTTCATAGTACCTGTCATCAGAGTTACTTGGGAGAGCTTGGCTTGTGAAGCTGCCAGCATGACCACAAGAACTCAGGGCACCATCCGTTGGATACTATTAGAGTGTAATTGTTCAAGACAAAAATTAAACCTTGAGCATTTTCCTACCTGACATGCTCTACAGCTAGTGCTGTCTGGTCAAACTCTCCTGATTCATCATACACAACCCACAGCTCCTGCAGTGGTATCTGACACTCCTTCAGCTCTAAGAGTTCCTGCATGCAGTCCAGGGTAAAGGTGCTATCCCGTGACTGGCACAGGAAAGGCTCATTGAGTTGCACAACTGCTTTCAGAGCCGAGTACTCCACATCAACAACCTGTTGGAACGAAGAGTTCTTAAGATTTCTTAGAACCTTAGATACAGCTGAGGAAGGCTAACACAACGTGCATAAGTCAGCAGACCATGCTGCAATTGCCAGTTGACCCACACAAACCAATGCACATTGCATAGTGCAGCAAAGGCAATCTATTCAGCTGAAGTGATAACCCCAGAATTAAGCTTCTCAGAACCACATATCTAGAGCCTTCTCCACATTAAAAACTTTGTTCAATTCCCTCATAATACTCATACAAGACCAGTAAGCTGCTTCCCAATTTGCTGGTTTTTTGGGGGTTTTTTGTTCTGGTTTTTTTTTTTTAAAAAGAGGCAAAAGCAGTATCCTCAGACTCAAACAAATCAATACCTTACAGTTCCTAGGGACTCCTTTGGGGCTCATTTTTCAAAGTGCCCACAAGACACAAACAATCCAAAGAGTTAGTCTGGGCCCATGAAAGCCGTTTTGTCACTAATTGGGCTGAAAAGCTGAGGGGGTACAAAGTTTTTTCCCTCTTCAAACATGTAATGGTACTGCAAGTTTGACCATCCAAGGTTTTCACAAACATGTATGACTTGGACATTGAGAGACCTAGAAAAGGAGTATCCCAAACAAGCAATCAGTCCTCAGTGGGTCTGTGACAGGAGTATGCAATGCAGAAGAGCTACTGTCAGTACCAACGTGGGTTAAAAGGAAGAATTTTACTGATAAAAAAAACCTGACAAATGAACAGAGCCTGATACTTGAAAAGACTACATTACAGCAGCCAGCTTTGGACCAAGTACTTATGCCTTCTGCGCCCACAGAATTCTACCTCATGGCTCACTCGCACTGACTTGGTGTTCCCCCTTCCAGTTTCAAGCAAGGAGCCCTTTGAAAAAATTCCTATTGCCCTAGCCATCAAAGGTAATTAGATATGAAAAAATTACTGTTTTCTACCAGCTTATAAACTTCATAGATGTTAATTGGAGACAAATGCCTGAGCAACTGCGTTCCATTTACCTCAACAAGGACCTCAAACACATTAGTGCGCCAGACTGCCTGCCATCCAGATGGTTCGAGGACCTTCTCTAGGTACTCAGCTGTGAATTCTTTCACCTCAGAAGCTTTGCAGTCAGCTAAAAAGAAATTGAAGACAGTACACTTATGCAAGGAAAGAAAGCATAGTCCTCCAGATCATTGGAAAATGAAAGTCAACACAGTTGACGTGTTCCTCTACCTCATCTAAAGTTGGACTTCATTCTGTTTTGCTCATGATAACCATCAGCATTTTTGCTGTCTCTCTCACTACTGAGAGAGCTGGAGAGTCATCTGTTTTGTGCTTCTCTGGAAGAAGAGATCCAGTACTCAACCTTCCAAGTACTGAAGGTTTCTGTGCCAGTGGTATTAAACAGCTAGCCTGTGCCTTATCTTAAATAGTCTTACTACACACAAAAAAGTTCTAGTAAGAGCAGTTAAAACAAGGCACAGAATCCAGTATTAGCACCTTTGCCTTTCAATCATTCAGATTTTATTTACTGATATTAAAACCATTGCCTCCTGGTCCACCAGCTAGAGCAGCTCAGGTTACAGCATAAGTGATGGCAGTACACTACATCTTTTCCAGTCCTCGTTATTATGAGCATCTCACAGTTTAATATGGAATTGACTCCATTTAAACTGGATCATTTAAATAGTCACTACAAGAAACCTGAATACATGTTCTTTTTTTACTAAGAAATTACTTACCCAAGATGTAATCCTGGTAAGCTTTAAATCGCTCATAGAACAAAAGATGATCGGTGTGAAAAATATCTGGAAAAAGCACATTCCCATCTGGCACAGTCCTTCCTAAAGCAGTCCCTTGTTTGTCACGACTGCCATAATCACTACAGGAATCATCATCTTCCTGGAGCAGATCTGGGGAGGGGAGTGGGAACAAAGCAAACCCCACAAACTGTCAGTTCAATGCAATCATCACTCAATCCTCTATTCCCAAAGAATTCCTGTTCAGCCCAAGATCTATCATGAACCTGCTTTCTACAACACATCTTAAATTATCCTCAGTGAAGAGACTTGGTTACTTGCTCTCTTCTTCAGAATATTTACCCTGTCCCAGAAGAGGATCTCCCTATTTGTTGCCACCTGCCCTGAGCTGCAGTTACATGCTAATTTACTTTATTCTATATGTTAAGATCTAAAATACTTTAGGTAATACATTCCCATTATGTACACATTTTGCCTTGTTAGTACACTGCCTGCATCACCCAGATGTCATATCAAGCAATAACCCAAATGATTTTGGAACATGTATAAAACCAGCTGATCCCACACACAACTGATCCAAAATAATGCACAGAATTACTGTGAGCAAAGAGCAAAATGTAAGATGAATGATAAAACCGCAGATACTAGTCCTAGCTAAATATGTGTTTTCACAGTTGCCCTGTATACAAGTATTCCTTTTGTATTTTAATAAACTAACAAATAACAAAGTCTCCATACCTAAAGTCTCCATGGAAATTCCAAGCAACATATTTAGACAGAAGGGACACAGCGTTGTAATTTTTAGCCCACTTAAATGGACATTGGCTGAATCTTTACTTTGAAGGGCTCAGTGCAATGATAGCACCCCTTTAGAAGTCTCCAAAAAAGTGTCTCCACTTGCATTCTCTTTACAAACTCAGTGAACTCAGTTACTGTTGGTCTAACAGTATCTCTCAGGCCTGGTCATCCAGAAGTTCAGAAAATATTAGAGAGATGACCGCAGTAAACCAAGGGTGATGATGGTTGAGGTCTTCTTTTTTTCTTTTCATTAATGTAACCGCTCAAGACAACCTCATTGACCATAACTTGATCCTTTAACAATCCATAGGCCTCTACATTTTCATTAGACTACAGTCTGACCTTTACTATATACCTAACAACAACAACAACAACAAAATCATGTTCTATTTCTAACACATCCCTTACATTTTAGGATGTGTTATGAAAGCTAGCAGTTTTGACCTCAAATTTGTTAAAGGTCTTACACATCTGGGGCCAAACTCAATCAACAGAACAAAAAAACAGAACCAGTGTATGAGCCAATTACAAGTCCTTAGACAATATAACTTTTCTTTGTAGCAGAACTACCATAATAACACATAAAGAAAGGAAATAAAAAGGTGATTTTAATCATCAAGAATGATTTATGAAATATTTTTAAAGATGTCTATAAAACTGTAGCTATGTTACATGTACACTGTAAATAAGAATTTTTTTCCTACACACCCATAATCAAACCCAGTAACCATGATATCAATATCCTGTACAAGCCACACTATGAATTCCAGAGCACAACATAGGTTCCAGAAGCAGGCATTTAATTTAGCGTGCTCTTTGTTTACAAACTACAAGCCCATAACCACGTATCAGTAATGACCTGGCACTGAGCAATGATACTCAATAGATACTCAAAGCACCAAAATTCCAGTATTGTGCTGTTAAGGCAGAGGGCAGGGGAGTCACTTCCAGGAAAGCGTTTTTCCTCTGTCTGTGTCAAACGCATGCATGTTCCTGGACGCCGACTTAAAAGCCCGTGGTATGCACCCGAGACACACACCGTAAGTTCACAATCAAAAGAAAACATTTTACTTTACTGTGCGTATTTCCAAAGACAACCCTACGTCCTCTCGCAGGTCACATTTCTGCCACGCACAGCAGACTCCCGAGCCGGCGAGCGCTGAGCCGCAGCCTCCGTGCCGGCACCCGCACGCGTCTTCCCGGGAAGGGCGGCCAGGCAGCAGCGCGGGTTGTCCGCGCAGGCCGTGCGACCTCCGCCCGCGGAGATATCGAAGGCCCGGTCTTACCGGCTCGGAGCGGCCCGGGCTGACCTCGCAACCCCTCGCCCCGCGGCAGCCGCCTCCAGCGTCGGCTTCCGCAGCTGCAGAGCCGCCCCGGGCAAACGGCGCGTCCCTGCCTGCGCCGCCCTGAAGCGGGGCGGACGGTGCCAGCGGCCCTCCCGCGGCGCGGCCCTCCCGCGGCTCGCCCCTCCCTTTCCGAGCGGCGGCGGGACCGGGGCGCCCCCGGCCGTAGGTGGCCCCGCTTCCTTCCTCCCCGCGGGGCGGACGCCCGGGACAGGGAGCCCCTACCTGGCTTCGCCTCCTCGGCGCGCTCCCGCAGGCCAGCGCTGCTCACGGCCGACAGCGGGGCCCGACCTTCCCCCGCCAGTGCCTGTTCCGCGCTCCCCGGCAGCTCCAGTTCGGCCATGCTGCCTACCCGCTGCGCGCGGCTCCGCCCGCTGAAATTTCAAACTTCCCCGGGAGCTAACCCTCCGCAACGTCACCGGCAGCGACGGTCCTGATTGGCTAGAGGCAGGCGCGGGGGTGTGGGGGCGCCACCGGGGGGGAGGGCCGTTACCGAGGAGCGCCGCGTCTCGGCGGCCCTTTCTGCCGGGGCGGGCTGGCGCCACGGTCGGCCCCGCGGGAGCTTCCCCGCCGGGCGGGAGGGCGGGCGGCTAGTGGTGGGGCTCCGGCGCTGTCCCGCTGGCAGTTCCCGTTACCCGCAGTTATGCCCGGCGGCGGGGATGACCGTGACCGGTACTCTCCCGTTTCCCAGAGGGCTGGCCGGGCTCCCTCTGGAGCAGGGCGGCAGCCGGAGAGGTCGGAAACGGAAAAGAATGCTTAAAAACTTCCACCCGTCAGTCATGACCAGACCGATAGGCTGGGTCCGTTCGTGTGAGACAAAACACGGAAGCGCCGGCGAGGAGGGGCCGCGCCGCTCCCAGCTGCAGGTCTGCTGCCAGCCGCCGTTGTGGCCCCACGGAGGGGGGTTCCACAGCGCTCTGACCGAAGGAGCTGTCAGGCGTGGCCGCAGAAACGTAAAACAACCAACAATGCCCCCCCAACAAAACCAAACCAAAACATAATTCACTGAACGACTTCTTCACTTAACTCCAGGAAGACATGCTTTGCTTTTAGCTCTGACCAGCTGCTACACATAAAGCACCTCATCAAAATTTAAAGCGCAGTTCCCCCCGAATTTCTCAGAGGATCAGTGTCCTGTGATGGAAGACAACCATGCAGATTTGGGATAGTACGGATTCTGTTCACCTAACGTACCTGTGCCCACACTGAAACCGAGGTTGCCACTGTATGCCAGGCTTTGGAGAGCTGCTCCTGGCAAGTCAATCATTTCAGATCAATGCCACACAAAAACTGGTTTTGACCTGTATCAGCACAACAGGTTATTGGTTTTATCAACTGTAACAGTACGCAGTAGAAATTTTAAAACGGGAAGCATTCATTTCTCCTGCAAACTGTAGCTATTTTTAAATGGTTTTCGAAACAATTGCTTCAAAACTTAAATGGCCACGAGGGGGCTGCCTTAGATGTCTAACAACATAATTAAACAGCTACCAGGTTAGAGTTTCTTCATGTTTACTTTCCAAATATTAATTCTTTTGCAGCAGCAGTACAAGGCCCAGAGCAGTTTATACATTCAGAGTAAACCAGCAACCCTATTCATCCCAGCATTACACGAGTCTGAGTTACCACTGGTCCACTGAAATCAACCCTTGCCCATCATAACCCCAGAAGATAAGAGAGTATCTTAGACCCCAAGACTTTTCTCCAGTACGCTATCAGAATTTAAGCATTATACTGCGCATGGATGTTTAACCATACTCATGTAGTTTTCAGCCATCATAATTAGTTACAAAATTACACGAAAACACTAAAATTACAGTAGGTCCAATGCAGATGCCACGTAGGTATCAATAAGGCTATGTTGGCTCAAAACCTGGTGGCAACCATAGCCCTGAATAGGAGCAGCAGCAAGCCAGGAGGGCTGCTGAAGCTGACATATACAAGTCAACCTAAAACTGCTTGGATTAATGTGCAAAGGAAAAATTATTGCAGTGTATAATTATGCTGAGCTGTTGCTTCTGCTCTCCACTGGCAGATGGCTGCCAGTTAGTAAACATAAGAGCATGCAGTTCACAGGGTCAGGATAGACCTTCCTTTTATATGTGGGCTAATAAAGAAAAAAACCTATTTACAGGAAAATATTTAGGATGAGAAACTTACTTGGTTACTCTGGACCAGAACTTAATTACGTGTCACTGGAGCAATGTCTGTTCATGCCAACTGAAGGTTTTATTCCAAAGTTAAAAACCTAAAGAAAAAATAGCAGAGTGTTTTACTCAGTGTTCCTATCCAAAGGAAAAAAAACTTAATTCTAATTTGCTGCTGCAAGATAAGCTTCGATATTAGTTCTCTTTTGTGGACATACATAAATCTCAGCTTCTGCTTTAAGATGTCTTACTATCTTCTTTCTCATGTCTCATTACAAGGCAATCTTAAAACAAATGGAATCGAAAAACCAAATTATTTTATTAAATGTAATGAAAAAATTTGTTAATATAAGGCTTGCAAAACATAAAATGTCAATCAAAAGTGTGGGATAAACAGTTGAGACAAGCCAGCAGAGATGTTGTAGTGATGGGAATTCTTTCAAACAGCAAACATGCACAAAAAAAAATCTAAAAACAGACTGCCACAGAAGACAGTTGAAAAAAAATCCGTGTACTTTTCCTCATCTTGTCACAAATTTTCTTTGTTGCCATGGCAATCATTTTAGTCTCTCTAGGTCTCCATTTGCCCACTCTGAAATACAGATAATATTTTTTACTACATATGTTTCATTATTTCATTTGTGACGCACTTTTATGGCTGGGGATGAATGGTGTCACATAACTGTAGACGGCTGTTCATTAGATGGGTTATTAAACACTGATGTTCTTTGACACGTATTTCATCAGTCTTTAAGACTTCTTTTTATAGCTGTATAAACTTAAACCATTGTAAACCTAAATAAATTAATATCTAAGCAAAAAAGCAATTAAAAGTTTGAAAAGCTGTATAGTTTCATTCCCTGAAAAAGTCAAATCCAGTTTTTTTATGAGGTATTTTGGAGCGTCACATATGAGCTCTTAACAAAATGTCTACAAGTATCAAAGATGGAGCCATATCACTGCGATCAGGGTATCTGACTTCCAGAAGATGGCAAATTTAAGCTGGAAATCACCTGACTCTCTCCATATTAACAGAGGATGCTTTCTTAAAGTGTTTTCTCTAGTGTAATTTGAATAGTTTTCAGAATATTCTCAATATTGACCGCTTCAGGAAGGTACTGGGTGGCCTTAGATTTGGTCTAACAGCCACCTTATATTTTAAAATCCCAACAACAGCATTGCTTATTTGGATTTTCCTGTTTATAGATGCTTCTTTTCTTGCAATTCACTTGAACAGCATCCAAGATTCTTACTGCTTTGCCTGCTGAGCGTTGAGTTTTTCTTAACCACAAACATGCCTGGTATTGCCATCTCCTTACTTTTCAGAAATGTACGTGTCAGCTGACTGACTCTGCAAACTGAACCTTTACTTCTCTTTTGAATGACTTGGTAAAAGAGATTTTAGCCTGTTTGTTGCTCATTGAAGAGGGTACTGCAGTTCTATTTTCACTCACCCCTCCACACGTTTTCAAGTACCACTGAAGAGCAGGCAAGGTGCTCCAGTAAGAGTAGAACAATGTCCAACTAAGGACTCATGTAATGTAGATGGGGTTTTCTTTTTTTATTATCTCACATACATTGAGACATAGTGACTTACAGAAGTTATCTACATAATAATCGAAAATTCAAGTCTATGCTGATTACTTAACTAAGCCTCATCTACAACAGAAGTGCTATTGATCCTGCTCCGTTTGTAGTGGGTAGGCCCGTTTCTCCTTTTACTCAGCTTTCTGGAGGAAGGCTTGAAAAGAGAGCCAAGACGTCCTTTTATAGATGTTTGAAAGTTGTCAAAAGCCCCAGAAGTCTGAGCCTTACACAAGGTGTTCCTCAACTGACTGCAGAGATACAAGAGGAACACAGTCCGTAACAAAATATTTTCTTTCTTTGCAGACAAACAATAGGCAAACAAATTTTTCCAACAGATGTTAAAATTGAAATTGAGTGTTGAAGTTTGGGCAAAAAATTAAAAGTGTAAAAAAGCTTTAGCTTTATGAATAACACAGTGACATTTATTTAAGAAGCATTTAACGTTGTATAACAGTAAATGCTGTAGTTTGCCGTATTACTGTCAAAATTTTCATTAACAGTAGTAAGAATAGGCATCATTGCCACCACTGGCAATACCTTAATTTTTTGCCCCTCCCGAGCTGCTGACCACGTCTTTAAAGGAATAGCAAAGATGTAGTGATTAACGATAAAGATGAAATAACGATTACTGCAGATGCAGAAAGCAACAAATCATTAGGCATAATTATGTCAGGAAGAAAGCAGGTCTGAAAAGAATGAGAATTGCTTACAGTAGTGATTGCGCATGATCATTGCACCTCTTCATTCACTGTAAACAAAGCAAAATTAAATTTACAATGATGCAAAAGAACGCAGCTGTTGGTGATGGGATATGATTTTTTTGATCAATGCTTCTTTTGTTTCAGTTAAAATTTTGAACATGGCTGTTTAAAAGCAATTTTCCTATAATTTTGTGACAGTTCAAGTACTTTATGTTTTTTTTCCAAAGGACAGCTGTGTCGTTATCTTGACAACTAATGTGTAGTAATGATGGCTCTTGGGGCTTAAAAATTAGCTACTGAAGTGTGTCGGAAAAGAGATCAATTAGCATGAAGTGATTTCTGACAAATACTTGTCAGTGGGCTTATGATTATGCCTTAACAGATGATAGTTTGAAGGTTGGAACTATTTCAAATGTTCTACTTCGATTGAAAGTTGGAATACTGATAGGCAGGCAGTTCATTTTGGGCATCATAAACCAGAATAAAGTATGCACAGGCACAATGGATTTTTCTAGTTTCTTTTCTGTGCTCTGCAAGCTGCTTAGCAATTTGTGCAGAATCACAATAATTTTACTACATATTACATGAATATGGATATATAATAATGATGCAACATATGACTACAAACACACTCAAATGATAAAGCCAACTCCTTTTCTAAAAATATTTTGGAATTTTAAAGATATATTGAATGCCTTTGAAGAAAAATGTTTTACACAAAATACAGATTTTCTGTTCAGTGCAGTACATACTGGAGTACATTTTAAGTCCCATGGTTTATAAAACAATAGAATATGTGACCCAGTGATCTCTAACGATTGCAATCTATTAATCTAGCTAAAATTGGTATGAATCTTGCTTTTTATAGGTACAATGGCATATATGCTCGCATTCATGGCTGTACACATTTCTAGATCCCAAAAATGTTAGTAACAAATGACCAGGATGAAAGTTATTGTTTTGTGTGATTACCATACTTTGCTGGGGCGCAGTTGGTTTTTTTAGAGTAAATATAATATAATGTGGAGCTTCTGGGAGACCAAAATCATTGATAAATTGGATCAAATTCAATTAACAGAACAGCTTGTAACAAAAAAAGGACTTTTTTTGCCCACAGTGTCAAAAAATATTTAGTGAAATGTTTTAGTTCAAATATGACAATAAAAAGATGCATTTCAACCTGTATATACTATCTTTAATTTATAGTCAAATTAATAAATAAAACAATAATTAAGTAATGTAAAATAAGTACTATTTTGCTTTTCAATGAACTCTTTAGTTTTATTCAAACTAATTTTCCCTCTGCTGCCTTGCAGGCACCGTCTTACCCTTCAAAAACAGGTCCTTATTTATTTAAAAAATAAAAATTATAAACTTAAAAGTTTTTGAAACCACTGTATTTCTTTTCTTTGTACACATCACCAGTCTGTACTAGTATCTATAATGTAGAACAAATTTCTACTGAAATGGAAAATGTATCTTGTCCAGCCAAAAAAAATTCCGAGATCTTGAGGTTGAATGCTCTTTTTTTTAGATATGCCTTTTTTAAAAACCCATGGTGGATTCATCTTTACCATATCCTTCTATGGCCTAGAAAGTTTTATTTGGACAGAGGACCTGATTTCCCAGATCATCAAACACTCATGCTCCACTGTCTCAACTAGTAGGGTCTATGCTCAGGTAATCCCTGAGCTGCATTATGAGAAAACTAAATATTTTAAAATAGAGTATTAAAAGTTTAGTCTTCAAGTTCTGTGTAGTTTGTGACCATTTGCAACTAAACAGAAGACAGAGACAGCTCCTAAGTTTCTGCATTCCCAAAACTGGGAGATGTGTGAATTGAGTACTTTATAGTATATATACCCAGAGAGCAGAATGGATACCAAAATGGTACATTAAATGCCCTGTTGGCAAAACCAACGTAATGTTGATGAAAAAAAAATAGAGACTCACATGCATCACTGCTTTTTGAATGAAATGTAGCCACTCAGCAATCCATCCTCAGAGAGCAACATGTCACCAAAAAGAATGTGTGTGCAAGGAACAGGACAGAAGACAACAGGGAAGTTATCATATTCTTACATACACAGAAGAGAGGCCACTGAAATATTTGTGGCTTGCTCACCACATTTTTACAAAATGAAAGGGGAAACAGAAGACATTCTTTTAGTGTGTCACCAAAGTGAATTAAAGTCTGGAAATACTTTGTACCAAAAGAGACTGAAACTAAGCCTGTTAATTCAAGCATTAAAGTGTTTTCAATCTTAAAATGAACAGCTTTTTCACACACATTATAGTGTCTAATGTTCTATAAGGAGGTCCTCTGTTCTATGAGGAGCTGGTATCTCACATGTAACACTTATGAAAAATATGGAAGAATTTACAGCCAGCTTCTGAGCTACAGAATGCCACATTACTATTCTAACAGGATGAGTTATCACTGAGATTGTTTGACTTTGTATTTCCTTTTTATTATTGCACTTCCCTTTAGAAACAGATTGATCACCCAAGAAGAACTTGTTCTCCCACCTCTTTTCACTAGCATAAACCATAATTTCTAGACTTCAACATCAGCTACTTTTGCACACTCCTGCAAATACTACATTTGCAATTTCTCCACTAAGAGGACAGATACAGAGGATGGCCAGCGTCACACCAATCTAATTATCCAGCTACTGTCTTGTGCCCTCAGCGTAGCAGATACCACGTGCCAGCTTTGCTGCAGCACCTGAGTCATGTCACAGCAGCTTACTACTACAAAAGAAACATTAAATATAATGGCAGCACAGCAGGTTTGATGGAAGGACAGCACTGAAATACTCAATTTTGTTCAAATGTTTTTTACGCCATAAACCAATATCCTGTCAATGTGACACATGCTTTTTTATGAAGTGGTCTCTGTGGGAACTGTTAATAGAGGGAATCAGGCCCACTAATTAAATAATTCTTAGAGTTTTCAAGGAGGCACATCCTCAATATTTCCATGAAGTGACAGAGCTTGCAGCAGAATCCACACGCAAATCACGCTTGCCTGCAAAACGAGTGGTCAAAAAGACATTCCCAATTTCTTCTAATCTTTCAGAAAGTGGAAAGCAAAGCAAGCGTGAGTGCATTTTTCTCCCATTCAGTCCCATTTTTCTAGCCAAATCAATATTCTCCTCTCTGAATAAGGGACACTATATTCAGTTTTTGTAAGCTACCACATCCCTTCTGACATTACTGAGCCAATACGGACAAGAACAAGCTGAGTCTCTCTGTATCAGTCCAGCCTTCTAGGTCAGTATATGGCCTTCCCTCCATGTAATAAATATTTTATGGTATTTATTATCTCTGTGCTAAATGTACTGAGCCTGAGGCTTACACAATGGAAAAGTGCAGGGAAAACATCAGTGCTACACACACCACCATGACTTTCATAAGATGGGTGATGACTGGGACACTGCTGTGGCCTTTTACCTAGGACTTCTGCAGGTATGGCAAAAAAATTAAAATACCAACATGAGTGACAGTATCCCTGCTGACTACGACGCTAAGCTGTAGGAGGACTCTATCCCAGCTGAAACCAGGACACAGTACAATTAGTCCTTTCAGATCTCGGCAAGTCTGTGCAAAAGAAAACAAGTGACAGGACAGAGTTGGAGGTGTCTTTGGCCTGGTAGCATCTACAGAGGTCAGCAGCAAAGAGCAGTTAGTAACACAAAATAGGAGCACAGAGTAAATGGCAAATGCTATCACTGTTTTGCATCGTACTTTGAGACACCCAAACAACATTTTGCTTAGGAGGATTGCTTTTTTAAAATACTTCCCTTATGTTATAATCCAGAGCACCAAAGTAATGGTTTAAACCAGCTGTGAAGAAGTGAACAGACTGAGCTTTTTATTTTAGGCATTAGGAAAAAGGATACTGACATCATTTTGGAAATTGCCTGGGAGGGGGTGAGAAGTTTCCAATGTTGGATGTTTTTAAAAAAAAATAGACAAGCATGTGTCACTAATGAAGTGGTTAGAATGAGCTCATCTTTGGGCAGACAGCTGATGAGGCACAGCCCTACTTTCCACAATCCAGTGTACTATTTTGTAAACTGAGTTTTGAAATATAATTTCCAACATACTAATGCTTTTTCATCCTCTAAAAGGAGATGTTACACTTCAGCTATGATCTGCCAGTATCTGAAAGGAAAAAGAGATCACATCTGCTTGATGTTTTGTGTAAGAGATCCCAGCTTTGTTTGTGCTTGCTTTTTGTTGAACCAGCTTGTGATAGTAGTATTCCTTTCCAAAGATCAATTTTCCGCCCTCTTTTCCTTTCTGGTTCTCTGTCAATGCTGAACTAAGGCAGGTGAAAGAAAAGCCTCAATCCTCAACGTAAGCAGCTCAGCTAGGTGATGTACTGTTTACAGGGGCCCTTCCTTCAAGACAGCATAGCGGCATTGTGGGTGGCTGCAATTTTACCTTCAGGAATCCCAAACCCCTTGTCCAGTGGAAAAGCCTAGAGCAAGGAAGACATAACATTAGTGGAGGAGGAACAAATCAGTTAACATTTAAATAGAGTGGACATAGACATGTCCACGGCTGCTGATGGGATGTACCCAGAAGTGCTGAGGGAGCTAGCCAATATCACTGTGAGGCCACTCGTGATTATCTTTGAAGGCTCATGGTGATCAGGGAATGTTTCAAGGAAGAAAGCAAATGTCGGTCCTATCTTCAAGAAAGGCAAGAAGAAGGATGGGGAACTGCAGGCCAGTCAGTCTCCCTCGATGCCTGAGAAGCTGACAGAGCAAATAATTCTGGAAGCCATTTGCAAACATGAAAGACAAGGAAGTGATTGGGAATAGTCAGAATTAGGAACAGATATCATGCTTGAGCAACCTGAAATTATTAGTTTGGTGGATGACGTTAGCAAGGCTTTCAAGCAGTCTTTTATTACATCCCTGTAGATAAACCGATGAACTAGACATGAGGACTGCGGATCAAAACCTGATTGAACTGCCTGGGTCAAAGACTTGCTGAGAGCAGTATGAAGTCCAGCTGGAGGCAGTCACTAGTGATGTACCGGGGGGCTGACACTGTTTAACCTCTACATTTAATGACCTGGATGATAGGACAGTGGTGCACCCTCAGCAAGTTTGCATGATTCAAAACAAGGAGAAGAGGTTCATAGATGGAAATTCCCATCACATTATTTGCTTTAAACAAAAATTCTTCTCTTGCTGACAAAAGAGGAACTTCATTTAGACTAATACAAATATAAGAAAAAGTACCTGTATTGTTAAAGTTCTAAGAAAATAACAATAATTATTAGCTAGCTAAAGCTCTCAATTATTATATTTTATCTCTGTTCTCTAAATAGCATAGATGTCATGCTAGTTGAAATAAAGGGCAAATTAAAAGTAATCATTGGTCCCTAGATAAAAAGCTCAGCCCCGTACATGTTAGGACAAGAGTCCTATCTGTTCTTGGACCAAAGCTTTGGGGAAGCAAACAACAACAAAAAAATCTAATGCAAGCTGCCTTAAAAGACATGCAGCTGAACACATGCACATCAAGGTGGCCTAATTCCCACCGCTCCCACTCAGTATTGCTCTGTTGTACTCAGCACTTGTTCAAAGAGCTGGTGCAATAGGAAAGTGTGGATGTGTTCAGCTGGGTAGGAAATGCCTAGCAACATCGTGTTCTCAGTGGATGAAAAAATTTGTGTCCATGATGGTGCTGATGAATAAAGGCTGACTGGCTAACAGCATGCAACTTTGCAATTTCATCTTTAATATACTAAATATGCAGCTTCCTCCTATTTAGATAAAACTCCCTCACTGCCGATCTTGTCTATAAAAACCACCTTCTAGTAACTTCCCTCTATTAGTATCAAGCACTGTGCAACAGTCATAACTACAACACTAGCACGTGCTTCTCACTGATGTTGTTACTGCCATGTTATCTAACTCCATTGAAAGTAATACGGAGATTCGTATGTTTTCAGTGGCAAGATGTTATATTAGTCACCAGTACCACTGTGCAGTGCATGGCATGCTGTCTCCTGTTTTCCTGCTGAAGTCTGGAGGAGTTCACCTCTTTTCAGCAGGCACTGAAACACAGCAGAGGACCTGAAAAGCCTTTGCAGGTATGTCATCAATATACTTCTAATAAATGTGCTCAGTGAGAGATCACGCTTTTTACAAGACTGCAGACAGACTCCTCTCAAAGACTTCCAAAAAAATGGCACAGTCCTAATTCCCCTTACGTATCATCATAAAAAGGTGGTGTTGTCCAGGGCTTAACACTTGTACATAGCCACATCTTTCACCTCTGAGAAGATAAGGCAGAAAGAGGCAGAGAGGGAGAGACAATGCTTTTGTTCAGAGCTCTGTTACTAAGAACAGGAAGAGGTTTCCTCTAACGGTATCAAACAAACCTGGTCCAAAATGTAATAGCCAGTATTTGTATGCATTTGCTTCCTTTATGCCTCATCCATCCCAATCTTTAGCTATTTCCTGTAGTTTATCAGATGTTATTCTGTATGGAACTCTGCATAATACCAACATACAGTCAAGCTTTTCATCATATATAATACGACAAAATGAAAAGTCCCATATATTCCACTGGTAAAATTGAAATAAAGATTCCCTACTCATCACTTCACAATTAGCCTGATTAAAAACACATTGTCACATCCTCTTTCCAGAATAGTTATATACTTGAGAATGATAAAGAGCAGTAGTTCTTAATAAAAGGCCAAGACTGAATTGGTTATTTTCAACGTTAATCACACTGCAATGCCACTTATGTCGATTTGTTGTACTACATGGGAACAAAAAGTCCTGCAGAAAATTGTGTGGCCAGGATAAATAACTCAAGCATAAGGCATACAAGTAGGGTTTGAAAGACCAAAGCAGTAGCACAAATCCAAATAAAAGTAGTGAGTTTTAAGAACGGAAGAAGTCGTGTGTGTACATATGCGCATAAAAATATGCAAGGAAAGACCTTACCCAATCTAGGAAAAGACAACATAAACAATAGAGCAGGCTATAGTTACACCCAAAGAAGCAGAACAGATACAAAAACCACTTCTTTCTTAGTTACTAGAAAGAAAAGTATAGCAAATATTATATCTGTGAATAGACGAGGAGGCTTCTGGAGAAGTCCGGCTAGCCTCAATACTGTAGATACATGTTGGTTTCTTATGCTTTGTTCATGATGTTATTCATCTAATCTTCTCAAGGCCTTGGACTTCTCCACAAATAATTTACAAAGTAAGAAGGCTCAGTCTGGCACCACTTCTCTCTTCTAAAGCATCTCCCTGCAAAATACCTAGTTTGTGTGGTGGTTTGTTGTAAGCATAACAACAAGCTTAACAATTTATTTCACAGCCATAAACTTTGCATATAACTGAGAACTTAAAAGTAAAAAAAACCTGCTCAAAACAGCAAATTATTGCTTTGCATAGTCTGGTCATCTCATTTAGTTATAATTAACAGGTACCTCATTATTCAAATTTTTACAGACAGTCTAACATATCCTGTATGGTAACTCAATAGTTTCATCTACAGTGATGTGTCATAACATTTTAAAAAAACTTTATTAAGTTACTAATTAATGTCAAGTGCAAATGCACTGCATCCGTTCATGTCTGACGTTATTACTGCCTAAATTGACTTCTTGTTGCCTATATAACTACTTAACTTATCCAATTTCTATTTAATGAGCTAAAGTAGCCAACAGCTCCAGAGATTGTATAATAAACAACAATTGCTAGACTATACCACAAGTTCTTCAGCACAAATTTATGATGATACATAGTTAAGCACAAGAACACTAAGAAATAGACTTTAATGAAAGACACAATGAATATCGTGCTTTAGAGAAGAACACTAAGAGGTTATGCTTCTAACAATTTAAGGTTTTTATCTCAAAACTCATTATTTATACTATCAGTCATAGCGGGACAAAGTTTCACTTAACACCTAGACCTTGCCTTTTACTTTACTGACAACTGAATATCCTCATGCCTATGATATTCAAGTACTCTTTTATATATACGAAATGCCAGCTGGTACTGTAACTTTGTTTGTGGTCTGTGCAGAAAGCAGCATGCCTGAACACTGCTTCCGTTCTTTGACTCATCCACTTGATACATAAAGTCCTGAAAAAAGCACTGTATGATTTCTTGTTTTAGTTGTATCGCTAATTGTTGTCGAGCTTTTTTTTGGAAGTGACACTGATTGGGTTTTAAGTGATTGGCTGTGAAGTTCTTGGCACCATACAGCTGGCAGATATCTTGATGTTTCTAACTTTGTCAATGCGACTTTGGGCTTATGTTTCTGGCCTTTGTACAAGATTCTTCTAGGTAATTATGGAAAATACATCATGCAGTGAATCCAACTGTGTCCAGCAGTGTAGCTACTCCAGGAATGAAGTAGATCAAGAAGCCAGCCTGGAAGAGGTAACCTCTGTGGGAAACAGCCATTTACTGAGAAATGAGACATGGTTTTCAAATTTATAGATAAATAATTAAAAAATTGTGGCCACATATAAATAAATACTAACAGGGTTTGTCCTCCAAGCCACTCAATGTGAGGGGAAAAAAAGTAGCCAGGACAGAAATACACTAATAAGTCATACGCCATATCACACACAGCTTCTTCAGCTGGAGGGTATGTTTTTGCCGCACATGACACTGCTTCTCACCTAATGTGCTTGCCTTACAGACATGCACACAGTCGCCGCCTTTTTTTATTTTTTTCTTCTTTTCCCCTGATCAGATCCTTTATTTTTGACTGTTCCATGTTACAAATGAAGGGATTACAAAAGCTACACTTTATTTAAGTGGGATCCTGATCTCATTGGCTTAACTAGGGATAAAAGCAGATCCTTCGAAACGAATGTTTTCTCTGAACCAAAACACATCAGAAACAGACTACTGAAGTAGCAGCTGGAAAAGGCAGCTGGTTCATTTAAAGCAGGCAGCAGCTCTGCTTCTTTTTAGGAATTCTTGTTGGTAAACTGGAACTGGAATGAAGACTGCTCAGGATTTGATGATGAATGTGCTATTCTGTTGCCTCTGCACCCGAGAAGAGCACATGCTGTTCAGGGAGCATGTCGCCTGACACACACCAGCTTAGGGGCAGAGTTTGTTGAAGATTTTTGAATCAGAAAATAAAGCTACTATGAACATATCAAAAGATGAGAGCAAATTGAAAGCAAAGCTTATACCCATAGAAAAAAAACCCATATTTTTCTTAGTTTCATATCACAGATGACTAAGTGGAAAAATATTTTAAGATGACACCTTCTGGTTGGTTTTATTAACACTGACATCCTGATTACTAAGAATCCCAGCCATTGTGTTTCTCTGGTTCTATCAAATTTCTCATTCAGATACAACCTTTACTAATGATGACTAAAGAAAAGAATGCTAGGAGGAAAAAGTGCCAAACAGCCACAGAGGCAGTTTCCAGAGATCGTGATGTATTTCATGGAATTGCTATGAGAGTTTTTTTTTTTTTTTTATGGAGTATCTTCTGCTTATGGTACAACCTTTTACTGTTCAAGCATTCCTGCTAAGGAGCTCAAAAAGGTGGTCCGCAGCCTGAACAGATGCATCAGAGCTTGACTCTATCTGTAAGGAGCCTTGAAAACCCATGCAGATGATAAAGAGATTTTAACACAGGAAAAATTGCCAAAGCTAACTATGATTAACAATTGCAGTATCATTCCTCATTTACTGTAGTGTCACCTCTCAAAAAAAACCCAGCATGGTCTTAATCATGATCAGTGTGTAGGGGCAAAAAATCTTGAAGTATTTTTTTCCTCAGGTTAGCTCTTCACTGAATTCACCGGCGAAAAGTTCGCTAGTAAAACAGAACAGACAAGGGAAATTGGAAAATTGTGGTGGAATAGTTAAAAATAGCATATTCTAATAGACTACCTGGGAGAGAAAAGGAAAACCATTTAACTAAAGACAGAATTGTAATAACCTTTCCACCTTGAAATTTTCCAAAAAATTGTTCGCCCTGTCCATGGACTAAATAAGGCTATTGCTGTGTCAGACAAATAGAGAAGGGATATCTGATGGAAAAGCCCATTAGTCTGTATGATGAGATGACACGTTCATGACATATAGGTAGAAGTGCAGAACCTGTATTTCCACTCCATTTCAATTTGCACAAATAATAAAAGATAAAATCATCAAAGGTCAGCAGTAGTATTTTCTTCAATCTACCATAAAAGCTAGTTTTCATACATTGCTATTAGAAAAAGATTATAAAGGCAGAGAAAATAAGGCAGATTCCTAAAAAAAACAAGACAGACATTATCTTCAGCATTAAATTATCCCTCCAGACTTAGACTGCATTTAAGTATAAATTCAGCAAAGCATGGGTGCATGGCTAATTGTTATTTAACCCGATTATCTCCATGTAAATCAATATATACTTAAAGTATTTTGTCAAATAGGGGATAAAGAATTTATTGAACTATTACCTAAGTATGACTACAGGAAGTCCACATAGGCTTCCACACTATTTCACTACAAGAGGTCCTAGATTTTGCAGAGAAACAAGGTATAGAAAATGTCATCCTGTTACTGAAGTGATGTCTCTGCAAATCAAAAAAAGTGTAAAATATCAGGAATTAATTCAGGTGGTTTTTATACACAAGTGCTGGACAGGTCACCCTGAATGTGGAATATGAGCAAAATATTAAGAAACTTCATAAAGAATGGAGAAAAAGAGGAAAAAAGGACTTTTTAAGTTTTTATTAGTATTGTGAGCAACAGTCACATCTTTATCAGCAAATGCACTCTTCTGAAGAGTGTAAAACTGTGCTGTCCCTGTATGTGGCCGACACTTCATCTTCCATGCTTGTGTAGCAAGACTCTGCAGTTATGTGAATCTGTGTCAAAGTAAGTTCCAGAATTTGTCATATCAGTGGACTGGCCATCCAATGTTAACCTTCTTCATAGTGAAGAATTCAGTAGTTTGTAATCATACTGAACTGGTAAGATTGGTTCAGAATTTTGGTAAGTTTTTTCTATATAATTTTGGTTTAACTGTGGTAGGATAATTTGGGAAACTGTGAGACAGATATGTCTCCATTTCTCTACTACTGTAAATTGCAAATTTCAAGTGTCCCATCATTTTTCTGGTGGTTTATTTTGTCTAAGAATTATTTGTATAGCTACAGAAATATAAAGACACCAATAAAACACCTTACCTGCTTGACTTCTATTTATTTTGCCCTTAAAATGAGGTTGCTTACTGGAATAAATGAATGTTGTCTTAAAAGACATTATAATATGCAGCAGAGAAAGCTAAGTGCAGGAATTTGATATAGGACTAAACTAGATGCAAACTTATTTTCCATGATATACTGCACCTAGTAATGACAGTGGGCTATCACATTTCTTATTCCTACTCATCATGAACCTTATCAAGACAGGTCACACTTTGAAAGAAAAAAAATCAGTAGAGATTTGACTTTTATATGGCTCTGGAAACAAAAAAAAGAAACAGCCAAAAGAAAACCTGCTTTGCAACAACCATGACCTTGAGATTATACACTTGCACAAATCAAAATCTCTGCTCCACATTTCCAGACTACATTTGGATATACACAGACAGGTTCCCATTCCTGCTCAGAGCCTGCTACATCAGTGGGACTGTGTGTCCAACACAATAGCAGAAAAACCGTGGAAAGTTATGCCCCACTCTCCTGAAAGGCATTTCCTCATTCCCCCGTTATACTTAGGCCTAGGGTGTTTTCACCTTCTTTGCTCTTTAGATTCTTTCCAGCTACCAGAGAATGGCAGTGCCTCGCTTCCTAGTAAAGAGCACTAGCGATGGCAACAGTCAGGGCCTATCCTCCTTTGACTGAATGCCATATAATTTCCCAGGAATACATACCTCATACTGCAAATAGCTAAGAAGATGCCTATCGAGTTTAAAGACCACTGCTACGAACCGCAGATTAATCTGTTGTCTTATGATAAGACAGGAGGCTTTTACGCTTCTCATTACCACCATGGCCATGCACTGTCACTTCATGTTCTTAACAAATTACAAGAAAATATAGGCAACAAAAAACACAGTGTAATTCTCTGATCACTAGGCACCTCACTCCATATGAAAGTCAGACTGTGGTTTTTCAATAAACTTTCAATAGACTTTTACATAAAACCACAGAGGAGACTTAACAATCCAAGCATTTTTCCTCCAGCCAGATGTAAATTATATCCCTTCTCTTCTCCACTCTGGTATGCCACACGCTGACCCATCTGGTATATAAACCTGAACACTCCAAGTGCCATTGCCAAACTGCACTCCCGAGTACATTAGAAGAACCATCAATGACAAGGCATGCCCCAGGGGCTCGCCTAGGAACACTGTAGTGCAAAGGGCTCAGGTCATGGTGTGCTCCCTCGAGGTTTCATAGGTAACCATAAAGTATAAGGGCCAACCATGACGCTGCATAACATTCTGTGAAATTTGCTTTTAGCCACACACTAGGTGTGTAGGAGAGGAAGAAACACTTTCAAACGCTGGTTGCTAAACTCTTAGTTTTGAATCTTCCTTGCCAAGTAATTTATATTGCCAGGACTGTATGTCACTGAGGGGCAGCCTGAAGAACTGTTGCATCCCCACTGTGCCTAATTAGTAAGTCAGCATATAAACTTTGTTAGGCTCAGATGTGGCTGTATAGGACGGAGTTTAAGGATATAAGAACCCAAAGCATATGTTCACAAATTAGTTTTATGGCTTTTATTTGCCCAAGAATGTGTGTTCAACTTCTAGTTATCCTTTCAACTTCAAAAGCTTATTTCAACTATTCCAACCATGTAATTTTGTGTAAGATATTAAAACAGATGACCAGTGAGTTAGCATAATTAGGTAAATTTTCCAGGAAACAAGAAATACAGGATTACATTGCCAAGGAGACAGAGATACATTAAATTTCCATTCATTCTATTAGTACTCAAGACCTCATTCTGCGGAAGTTTATTAAGTGCACACTGTACATGAATTTAAAAAAAAATCTTATTTTTAAAGGTAAAAAACTCACCAATTGTATGAACAGATAAATAATGTATGTCTTCATTCCAAAGAATTTACTGTTTCCCGTGAGCTTTCTTTTTCATCTTATTACACTGAATTATGTTATTAACCTAGTACTGTCTAGTAGGTAAAGATTGCACTGCATTGTCAGGGAGCTGCTTCATACACGAAGAGTTATTAAGGATTATTTGTATCCTGTTCTAAAGGAATTAAGCTCCAAAATTTAGTACAGGAGATTTCTCATCATTCTTCTTACAAGCAAAATTAAATCTGATGAATCTACAGTGTCAGTGGTCACATCAGATAAACATGGATGAGTAATCACAGTAACTTCAGGCACCTAAATGAAGTGCCAGTGTTCAAAGCCTGGGTCACTGTAGAGGCCTTTGGGAAGCACAGACCCCAAATGTTGGTGTCTTGATTAACCTTGAGAGTCACCTAATGTATAAACTCGGTCAGCAGAATTTGGAAATTTACAACAATGACCCTGAAGAGCAACATATGAAAAGACATACTTATTTCACTTACAAGTTTAGACTGGGATATGAAACTGTGAGAAAAAACTGTGAGCTAGCCCAAAGGAAACATTAAAAAAAATTAATTACTTCTTTTCTCAATTTTAGATGGCAAATTCTTGTTTACAAAGAGTTACGTATATGCTGAAATTCTACAAGTATGGCATTCTCTTAGGAAAAAATAGGCAGGGGTTATACTTGAAAAAAACAAAGCACATATCCAAATAAGGTTGCAAAGCACATGCCCCTGTTCCACCACTCTTCTTGCAATAGTGTCGGTAGAACAGTTCTCTAGTGATGTGGGAAACTCAAGCTCAGTTTTCTCCTCAATCTTTTAGCTTCTAGCCTCGAACACATATGCATGAAGAGATGGCTAAATGGTTCTATCTCTGTCACATCACAGATAAGTAAAATATGAGAAACACCAGCCTAAAAACCTTTGTGATATAAGCAAGTTTCTTTTGTGTAAAGAACTTAATCCAGCAACATAAATAAAGATCCTCCAGAAGTTAAGATACATTCCAAAGTGACAAAAGAGTAGGGGAGAGCTGTTGAACACGTATGACTGTTGTCTGAGGTCAACTCTCAGAAGACTAGCAGGCTACTAAACATCTTCCTCGAACACTTAGCCTTTTCAACTTTGAATGGTAACTTTAGCCAAGGTCTGACATCAGTCCGGATCTGTGCACTGCCTTCAACACAAACAGCTAATTCTGATATTCTTTTTTGGATTTTACAAAATGCTTCTGATATCCCTTCCTCCAACATGTGTGAAGAAATGCCAACTTGTGAGGATATAGTAATAGATTGGTATATCTTTAACTTAATATATTGGTAAACTTCATACTTTTCACCCTTCTAGTTCATGGTGCTGAACACCAAAGGACCTGCCACAAACTGAAGCGCTCATTAATTTCTGCACTACATACAGATCAAAAGACTAAGCTGTGTGATTTGCATCGGTATGAAACAGTGGTTTATGTTTGGCTTTGATAAAAACATTGACGCACTTTCTGTGGTTATAGCAAAGGTAAAACCTAAAAGTTCAGGGAAATAAGAGCTCTATGATCAGTCAATTACTGAATTTTCTAGGATTCCAGTACAAGGTTGAGGCAGATACTTGACAAAGAGCAAAGGCTTAGCCTCTGTAAAAAATGTATTAACCATCTCGCCTGCATTTAAATTTAGGAATAAGGGGGCCTCTGTGCAGGTCTGTATTCTGCATGTGTCACAAGTCCAGAAAAAGGTGCGCAGGTATCAGCAAGCATGTGCCCAGGGCTGAAGTTTCGTTTGGGGTGGGGTAGAGTGTCCTTTGGTTTGTTTTGTTTTTTTAACTAACTAACTGATTGCTCCCTGTCTGCAAAATAAAATTTAAAAAAAAAATAACTGGAAATGTCATGCTGCTGTATCCCTTTAAGTGCATTTACAGTGATAAACTACTTTTGTATATGGGTACATAAATGTTACAACATCACAGGTGACACTTAGAAGTAGTAACAGCGAAATTGTATTAGAAACCAAATTCTCTACCAATAGTCTAACTGACATTCATATATCAGTAGGAGAATTTGCTCTTAGGTTTTTGTCATTTGGCCCCCTAAACAGGTCTGTATGCCTCTAACAGACAAAATGCAGGACCACTGCAGAGCTGTAGAATTACACAAAATAAGGCTGGAAGGGAGTCTGGGAGACTATTTAACCCACTTCCCTCTCCAAGGCATGTTCAGTCATTGCTGCATCATTCTTAATAGATTTCTGCTGAAACTATTCTTTTGGATCTCTAATGATAGAGATTCCACAGTCGTTTCAGGCAGTCTATTTCAATGTTTCACTACAATTAGACTATTGTTTTCTTCATTTCCTCTGCTGATATTTAAGACCACTATTTCTGTCCTGTAAACTATGGACAGTCATGTCTTCTTCTTCCCAGGAATCACTTTTTATTTAAAGACTACTAAGTATGTGTCTGACCAATAAAGTTGGACATGTAAAAATACAAAATGCGTCATACAGACTTTTATACTTTACTAAAAAAAGAAAGACTCTGATAAAATTCTGCAGATTTCCAACTCTTCTCCAATCGAAAATTTATTTTCAAATAAATCTTGAAAACATAAAATTTTATTCCAAACAGACATTCAAGGTCCTACCTAGCCCTATTAAGCATAGTGTAACAAAGACACAGATGTAATAATACGCTCCCATGCAAGTCCTAAATGCGTAACAGAACAGAGCTACACTTTGCATGCATGTCAACTTTCATGTATTGTAAATTTCCAATATAACACTGACTATTACACAACTATAGTAGGAGCCTAACAGATACATATATGAAACTCTGTACTATTCAATGTAGGAAGAAGACAAATAAGCTTAAGTACAGTACAGCAGACATTTGTTGAGTTTCTGCATAAAGCGAGAAAAATGATATTACAGCACGCATAAAAGTGATATTTGAATTAAAGGAAATTAGAGCTCCTCCCTTTTTCCTCTGTATGAATTTATACGCCACCAATAACATGAGGAAACAAAATGTATCTGCTAGTATCAGAGTGATCTGAATCTGTCTTATTACAAAGCATACGTGACAGTAACTGTATCACTGCTTAATAACAATGGTGAGACATACTCCCTAACACCACTAAATTCATCTTCTTCTAGCAACACATTCATGTTTCCTTGAAATTTCACATCCTGCCATTGAAGCAAATAGGCATGGGCATTAAGGTCACAGTACTGGGGACTGCTAATTCAGCTAAAAATGAAAAAGGCACAGCTCTGAGAAAAAACTTAACCCTAACTTATTCTCAAAGCTGTAAAAACTAAAACAGACACTGGCACAGCTTCAGCTACTACTGATACAGATAAAAATTAAAGTTTAGAGATGCTGGGGACAATAGTCTAAATCTGTGCTTATTATCAGCTTGCCATGGAAATACAATGGCTTGGGTCAGAGGAAGATGCAGAAAGCAAATATACTTCCAGCTTATTCCTGGGGAATGCCATCTACGGGTGGAAAAAAGTTATTGAGTAAATACATGCAAATGCCAGAAACACTGGTTTCCTGGGACTTCAGTATCACGGTGGCTAGGAATATTGTTGCAGATTAGCAAGATTATATGTCTGGACATTATCAGTGCACATGCCGACAGGCCAGGAACTTTTCCAAGGATTAAGGAAGAAGGAACTAAGAATGAAAAATAAGGCACAGTTTGCGTACCTCTGATTTTTGCAATATTCTCATCACAATACACTGTTAAAAGATTTTTTTTTGGAAGGCTGTCCACCTCTCACTGAGTGCAACCAAAAAAAAATCAGTCCTCTGTAAAGTACTTGCAGCCAAGAGACAAAATTGTGATGCCATGCTTTGATTCTGGCAACACAAGTGAAACTGCCTAAGTGAAATACTGATGCAGCCAGGATGGAAAGAATACGAATGCCATGTTGCATTGCTAAACTGTAATACAGGCTACTAGTAATAATAAGTGAAAGTGCTGAATGTATTCAGAAGCAGAAAAAGGAAATAAAACTATTTATAGTGTCTATAATATATTATATTATGATGCTTATCAATGCTAATATAATTTCGTTGTAACTTTAAGGAAATTGCCTATCGGATAACTTTTTCTGGTACCTTACTGCAGTCTCATTATCCAAGTCTATTATTTGAATGATATTTCAAAGCTCTCATCTATATGCCTCAAAAAAAAAAAAAAATCACAAGTTTTACTTCTTGACAAATGGTTATTAAAACAATGAAGCCAGACGTAGAGGGATCTCAGGCTCATGGTATTTGGATGAATTCATATAGAGTGTAACATGGCAATCAGGATATCACCTGAAGTGCAGAACCAAATCATCCTGGCCTGGCCGCTACTACCTTCCTGATACTGCATTCTTTTTACATGTAAGCACAACAAGACTTCATTAAGCAGCAAATCACACTTTAAGAGGATAGAAACCAGTTTATTCATATCTGAACAGGTGATAATACAGCTCGTGAAGAGCTGAGGGGATAGCAGTCCGCTTTGTGATATTAAGGAAGTAGACCATCACCTTTAAGTACTAGCCATACCTTTACAAGTGCCTTAAAACAAGGCTGGGATAACTACAGCCGGCTGTTAGTACTGATACCTACACCAAACCTTGCCATCCTACAAACATGCACAGGACTGAATTCTACTGAATGTTTCTTTATTGAGGAAAAGAAAACACGTAATGAGTAAATGGTAGGTAATACTGTGTACTCTGAAGTAGATGCCTTTCCACTAGCCGAGATCAAGCAAGTGTTTTTTTGTCAGAAATATGCAAAACTAGTACTGAATAGTTTCTTTTATGTAAGTGAAGGTTCCAGCTATGCTGTACTCTCACACACTTCACTGAAGCGTGCAATAATTGCCCTTCCCTTCGCTAGGGAGCAAAACTTAAGTAAACAGACAGCTTGTGGCATACCAAGAAAGAGTTATCCGCTATGTGAAATCCTAAGACTAAAACTAGGTATCTTTAAAAGGAACAAGATGAGAAGAAACAGTATTTATAGTATATTATCTGGTAAAAGATAAAACAATGTAGTTCACTCAAGATCCACTGTAAGTGTGCTTACACTACCGACCATACTTATTGGTACTTCAAAGGACATATTAGCTGAGAAGCTCTTCTGCATCTTCTGAACCAATAGGCTACACAACCAGCTGGAGTCTACCCCCTCTCTCTGTGGTTGCCCAAGTCCATTTGGAAGCTGAATTTGCCCTGTTCTAGGAAAAGTGTCATCCACCTGTGGTATGGGAAAAAAAATTCTGGTTTTTCTATCATTTCTGTAGATATACTCACCCACATATGCTAGAGTCATGGGAAACTGCGTGATTCAGATAGCTCCCTATTTCAAAAATCACTGAAGGAAGTCTTACAGAAATGAAAACAATTATCACTAAAGAAATCACAGGAAACAAAAACTAAAATTTCAGAACACATCAGTATTGATACGCCTTGGAAAATGTTGCATTTTTTTATTATTTTGTTGGACTATTGTCATTCCTCTTTACCAACTCTAATCCATTATGTCTCATGTTCCAAGAATTAGATAAAGATCAGCGACAAAATATGTTTTGTGAAGTCTACAAGTCAAGCCTTACTGTATTGCCTTTGTGTGGCAAGGTTTTGGTAGCGGGGGGTTACAGGGGTGGCTTCTGTAAGAAGCTGCTGGAAGCTTCCCCTGCGTTCGAGAGAGCCCATACCAGCCGGCTCTAAGATGGACCCGCCGCCAGCCAAGGCCGAGCCAATCAGTGATAGTGGTAACGCCCCTCTGATAACATTTTTAAGAAGGAAAAAAGGTTGGGACAAAGAGAAACAGCTGCCGGAGAGAGGAGAGAGAACATGTAAGATAAACAACTCTGCAGACACCAAGGTCAGTGAGGAAGGAGGGGAGGAGGTGCTCCAGGTGCCAGAACAGAGATTCCCCTGCAGCCCGTGGTGAAGACCCTGGTGAGGCAGGCTGTCGCCCTGCAGTCCATGGAGGTCCACGGTGGAGCAGATCTCCACCTGCAGCCCGTGGAGGACCCCATGCTAGAGCAGGTGGGTGCCCAAAGGAGGCTGTGACCCCGTGGGAAGCCTGTGCTGGAACAGTGTGCTCCTGAAGGACTGCACACCATGGAAAGGACCCATGCTGGAGCAGTTCCTGAAGAACTGCAGCCCGTGGGAAGGACCCACGTTGGAGAAGTTCGTGGAGGACTGTCTCCCGTGGGTGGGACCCCATGCTGGAGCAGGGGAAGAGTGTGATGAGTCCTCCCTCTGAGGAGGTGAAGCGGCAGAAAATAACATGTGATGAAATGACTGTAAACCCCATCCCCGTCCCCCTGTGCCACTGGGGGGGGTTTGGTAGAGAATCCAGGAGTGAAGTTGTGCCCAGGAAGAAGGGAGGGGTGGAGGGAAGGTGTTCTGAGATTTGGTTTTATTTCTCATTACCTTACTCTGGTTGATTTGTAATAAATTGAGTTAATTTTCCCCAAGCTGAGTCTGTTTTGCCCATAATGGTAATTGGTGAATGATCTCTCCTGTCCTTATCTCGACCCACAAGCTCTTTGTTATATTTTCTCTCCCCTGTCCAGCTGAGAAGGGAGAGTGATAGAACAGCATCCAGCCAGGGTTAACCTACCACACTTAGACAAAGACATTTTGTAAAGAGTTCGTCACCTACTTTTACTTCATCCTGCCTCCCTCCAGTGTTCTCCCTCCAGGACAGAGTGCTCAGACAATGGAGCCAATGAGTTACAACTCTCTTCTCTTTCCTGTGCTCATTTTAAGATTTGTGAATGAGTAAATGAATTCTCCCATGTTTTCCTGGTGATCAAGATATTTAGGTCTTTGTGTCTCTTGGCTGACTCTTTTTACCTTTTATATTCCACAGCACTATCAGATAGAAGTAATTATCAACATGCTTGATCGTACCCAAACCGAAGTGAACGGAAAGCTGCCAACTGGGCTCAAAGGAAAGTGAAAAAGAGTCCCCAAATTAGGGAATAATAATGATCACTGTGGAAATAAGCTAAGGTTTCAGTGTTCCTGCCACTTTTGCTTTGTGTGGCTTTACTTATTTCCTCTAGGGAGATAATGATACGGGAGCATGTAAAAAGAGTATTTTGCTCATACACAGTAGACACGCAACTGCCACTTCTGTCTCTGGACTGACATAAATAGAGAGGCTGTATCATAAGCAGTGTAAATTGCAAAAATCTCTGTGGAGCTACTGATGTATAGGCATCACCTGGCCTGTCATCTGTACTTTCAAAACTGAAAAAGGCTTGATGCTTCCCTCTGGGAAAAGGCCAGACCGCCGTTACCCTGAGAATACATGCTGAACTGCAGACAAATAGCTGTTCTTGTTTATCTGATGTCCATTTGATTATCTCGCTTTAGAAACGTGCTATAACTGCAGATTGATACAAGTCTTTTACTTACAAAAGAGTCTACCACATGACTCATCGGCTGAATTAAGTGAAGATTATGCACATCCAATTATTGGTTTTGACCAAGTTTTTTTCCTTTCAATGACAAAGGGGCTGTCCTGAAGTCATCAAGTCCCAAACTGCTTACAGTCTCTAGGAAACTCTCACAGAAAGGAAGGTAAAGCCCATGAATGTCCATGTATTTTAAGGCAGACTGATTCAAAGAAACTAACTTAATAGTAGGTATTCTTTACTGGCAGCGCTGGATGCACAGGGCATCGCTCCACCTATCATGGTACCAGTCTTTGGTATGTACAGTTACAGAGAGACAATCATTAAGCAATTATCAGTTCGTTCTCTATGTCAAGAAGATGATCCAGTGGGCCAAATCATAGTAGAGGGGGGCTGCCATTTTGCCTCTTAAATTACCCTTCAGTTTTGACAGACTTCAGCAGCAACCACAGCGCATTTGGGGTCACTGTGTCCCATTCCTCCTCCCCAGCACTGGGTCAGCCATCTTGCCAGAAGCTGAAAGAAGTCTTGGCCCTTTCCTGACTGCTCACGTTTAGTTTCTGGAACAGATCTGCCTTCTGTAATAAAACTGGCTCTCCAGCATCATCGTTACAATGCACTTTAAAATACTGTCTAAATCTACTGCCAGTTTTGGAAAAAGACGCATCAGAAATATTGCGCTCCTGCAAGTTTTGTGAAAACGAGTAG
>NW_010972528.1:9090920-9091860 GCF_000737465.1 Haliaeetus leucocephalus | reverse complement strand
GGGCCCTTCGCCGCCGCCACCGCCGCGCTGCTGGCGGCGCTCATGGGGCTGCTGGTGCTGGCCACGTCATTGGGCAATGCCCTGGTCATTCTGGCGTTCGTGGTGGACCGGAGCCTCCGCACGCAGAGCAACTTCTTTTTCCTCAACCTGGCCGTCGCCGACCTCCCGGTGGGTGAGTTCCGGGAGAGGCGGCGGGTGGCGGTCTGCGGCGCTGCACGTGTCACCGCCGAGCTCTGTCCGCAGGCGGCTTCTGCATCCCCCTCTACATCCCCTACGTGCTGACGGGCAAGTGGAGACTCGACAGGGACTTGTGTAAGCTGTGGCTGTTCGTAGACTACCTCGTGTGCACTGCCTCCGTCTTCAACATCATCCTTATCAGCTTTGACAGGTTCATCTCGGTCACCAGAGCGGTAAGGGCTGGGCAAGTGGTCCTGAGAGTGGACTGCAGGGGCTTCAAGGCCACCCTTTCAAGCAGGATGGTTCGCTTAGGTCACCTGGCTCTCAACCCATTGCACCTCATCCAAACACCACAGGAGACAGGATATCTAGGCAGTTCCCCTTGGTCCTGGAAATAGTTCTGGGAGTGATCAGCTTTGGCAGAAAAGACTTTTGCGTCTCACTTTTACATTGGAAGGGGTACTCTGTTTTAGAAACAGGCACAGCTTATACAGGCTGCTGTTGCAGCTAGAAGGGCAGAGGGAACAAGGTGTACTCATCTCCCCAGCCACACCTTGGGTAAGCATAAAAAGTATTACCCAGCTGAAACAGAACATCTCCTTTGGAACCTGGCAATGTGCCTGTTGACAACTGATAGTCCACGCCAGCCTCGCTGTATCGCAGCTGCAGCACAAGGCAGAGATAGAACTCTTCGCAATGGGTACCAAACTCTCAAGGAGAATTAGATGTATACAGCTGTATCTGGTTCAAAAGTGGCAGAACA
>NW_010972528.1:9088318-9089956 GCF_000737465.1 Haliaeetus leucocephalus | reverse complement strand
TGTTGTAGTAAGTGCTTCAAAGACTGGTGAGAACGTTCAATTAGAGATTGACCTGTAGGGAAATGAGGGATGCCAGTAATGTGAGTCACACCCCAGGAGTTAAGAAAGGCTTTCGTTGCAGTTGAGACATATGCAGGGCCATTGTCCATTTTTATTTGTGAGGGTATGCCCAAGGTGGCAAAGGCACGCAGTAAATGTTTACGGATGTCACGCGCCTTCTCTCCTGTGTGGCAAGAAGAAAACAAAGCGCCTGAAAAGGTGTCAATAGAAGAATGAACATATTTCAATTTACCAAATTCCGGATAATGCGTAACGTCTGTTTGCCATAGTTGTAAGCTTTGTAGACCTCTAGGATTAACCCCTCCTGCTATCGATGCGAAAGAATGCCTTTGGCAGTCAGAATACACGGCGATAATATCAGACACTTGTTGGGAGGTGAGTCCAAACTGTCGTTTGAGACCTCCAGCATTCTGGTGAAAAAAGGAATGGCTGAGTTTAGCTTGTGCTATGTGATCCGGCAATACTTGTACTGGTAGCGTCAGCATATCTGCTTGTCGGTTCCCTTCTGCAATAAAACCAGGCAAAGAAGTATGCGATCTGACATGCATAACAAACTAGGGGTGAGGGCGAGAATCCGAAAGAAAGATAAGTTCTTGTAATAAAACAAATAGTTCAGAATGTGAGATATCACGTCATACAGACGCTTCAGCTCACTCAACAATCCCTGCAACATAAGCTGAATCAGTGATAAGGTTAAGTGGTGTGGACCACCTCCAAAAAACCCGAACAACTGCAGTCAGTTCCACTATCATGGGAGAACCAGGAACAGTCTCTATGTCTGAGTCCCATCGTCCGTGGTGGTAATCCCACCACAAGATGACTGATTTGTGTGATTTCCCAGACCCATCCGTAAATACAGTAAGGGCTTGTAACGGCTGGTCACTTTTCTTCGGCCTGGATATCAAATGAACATTGGTGTTTAACAGCTTATGCGGAGGTGGGTGGGATGTGAGTTGACCCATATAGTCTGCCAGTGCCATACTAAAAACGTCTGACTGCTGATAAAGCCATTGTAAATACATGTTTGTCACAGGTAGGCAGATACAAGTAAAGTCTATTCCTGATAATGTTAGTAAGCGTTGTCTGGCTTTAATTATCAAAGAAGCAAACATCTCATGCTGTGTCAAAATAGTTTTTGTGGATTGATTTGGCAAAAAATCCATTCAATAATTAACAGTGGGTCTGATTTCTGAGGATCCCATTGAAAGATCAGTGCATGAGGCTGTCGAGCAGGGTTTAAAATAATGAGATAAAAGGGTAATTCGGAGCCCACCGGTGGGCTTGCCTGTTGGCAATCGCTGTGGCAACCCTTTGCAAAGAGTCAACAGCTTCAGAGCTAAGACTGCGGGGGGAACATAAGTCAGTATCCCCTTTAAGCAGTTCAAATAAAGGACTTAAGTCCGCATTAGAAATTCCCAACAGCGGTCGGACCCAATTGATTGTTCCCAATAATTTCTGTACATCATGCAAGTTTCGAATGTTTGTCTGTATCTGTAAGGGTTGAGGAACTATAGTTTGAGCCCTGATGCGCCAACCTAAGTACTTCCATGGTGGTATTTTTTGAATTTTTTCCGGCGC
>NW_010972528.1:9055453-9087491 GCF_000737465.1 Haliaeetus leucocephalus | reverse complement strand
GCCACTTAGCAAGAGATATTACTGTGACATCGGCTCCAGTATCAATAATTCCATTTAGTATTACTTGTTGCCCTCCGTGGATAAGGGTACATTGACATACGGGTCGGTTCTGAGAAATGGATTGCACCCATAGAATTTGTGGGTTCCCTGTAGACCCAAACCCTCCCCGCCTTTGAGGAGATTGACTAGGAATGGGGGAGTTCGTCCCCGCCGGAATCAATATTAATTGCGCTACACGACTACCTTTAGGTATCGTGCAGGGAGGAAATGGAGTCCAAGCCGTAACTTTAATTTCATCAGTACTATCAGAATCAACGACCCCTGGTAATACAAAAAGCCCTGATAATGTGGTAGATGATCTCCCTAACAACAGTGCTTGTGTTTTTGGGGGCAAGGGTCCCGAAATATTTGTCGATAGCAAGTGAACTGAACAATCAAGTAACGTTACTGTGTGGGCGGTTGCCAGGTCCAATCCAGCACTCCCGGCTGTTGCTGGACGAAGACTTGAGGCACTGCTGCTTCCCTCCGTGAGAGTTGGAACGTTGGCTGCAGTACTTGTGTCTGCGTGCGTCGCCGCCCCGCGCTCTGCGACCGGTTTCCCTGTATCAGTTGACCCTGAAAATCATACTTAGACTGACATTGATTAGCATAATGATGCCCTTTTCGGCATCTAGGGCAAACCCCAGGGGCTTGGTACCTAGCTCCCGTATTCATAGCCAGGCAGTTCTTTTTTAAATGCCCTGGTTTACCACAGCCGTAGCAATTCCCCAAACCTGATGGACCGCGCATGGCTGCAAAGGCAGTAGCCATGGCCTCAAATTTATGATCCACAGTGCCAATTCTATTACAAGCTTCCACCATTTCAATCAGTGTAGGATTCGGTTTAGGGAAGGATTTCAGGAGCTTTTTACAATCCACATTAGCATTTTCTACAGCCAGTTTCAACAACAAAATTTCTCGCGCTTCCGCATTGTCTATCTGATGCTCCAGAGCCTGTTTTAATCTATCAATAAATTGCATATAGGGCTCTCGGGGTCCTTGAGTAATAGTTGTAAAAGCTTTCTGTGGCTCTCCCCACAGGTGTGATTTTCACATTAAGAAAAAAAAAAGGGCACTCTCTCTACAAAGCAGGAAGAAAAGAACTTGCATGGGTGATCTATGAATTCAGATACTTTTATGTATTTTTAAATGAAATTATTTTAAAATTCTAAATAAGTGAATTTTAAAGGGCCATGTTTTTAGACTTTCTGTGAACCAGTGTGACAGCTAATGCAGCTGAATATGTAAGCAATTGGTGACAACTGTCCTGGTTTCAGCTGGGATAGAGTTAATTGTCTTCCTAGTAGCTGGTACAGTGCTGTGTTCAATATGAGAAGAATGTTGATAACACTGATGTTTTCAGTTGTTGCTAAGTAGTGTTTAGTCTAAAGTCAAGGGTTTTTCAGCTTCTCATCCCCACCCAGCAAGAAAGCTGGAGGGGCACAAGAAGTTGGCACAGGACACAGCCAGGGCAGCTGACCCAAACTGGCCAACAGGGTATTCCATACCATGCGACGTTCCATCTAGTACAGGAACTGGGGGGAGTGGGGGCGGGGGATCGCTGCGTGTCGATCGGTGGGTGGTGAGCAACTGCATTGTGCATCATTTGTACATTCCAATCCTTTCATTATTGCTGTTGTCATTTTATTAGCGTTATCATTATCATTATTAGTTTCTTCTTTTTATATTCTATTAAAGTGTTCTTATCTCAACACACGAGTTTTACTTCTTTTCCTGATTTTCTCTCCATCCCACTGGATGGGGGGGAGTGAGCGAGCGGCTGTGTGGTGCTTAGTTGCTGGCTGGGGTTAAACCACGACACAACCAATTCTAGGAATAGCAGTGGTTATTTGCTTTGGAAAAGCCTTGGTTTTCTAGCTTTTAAGATCTGATGCACATTCTCAGAGCACATCCAGTCACCTTAATAATATTTGTTGGAATGGGTATTTCAGAAATAGCTTTTCTGTAGTACCAGGAAGCTTGATATAACCCTCATCCCTAAACCAAAGTATTATCAACCCTCACAAGTGACAGAGAGCTATATTTCAAGGTAGTCATGTAACTGTTTGAGATACTAGTAATGTATGTGACTTAACTTTTCTCTCTCTCAGGTCAGTTACAGGGCTCAGAAAGGGATAACCAGAAATGCAATATTGAAGATGATCACCATATGGATTGCTGCGTTTCTTGTCTATGGTCCAGCCATTCTCAGTTGGGAGCACATTACCCAAAAGAGCATCCTTCCTGAAGGATAATGTCATGCAGAATTCTTCTACAACCGGTACTTCCTAATGATTGCCTCTACTGTTGAATTCTTTACACCTTTCATCACTGTTATATACTTCAACTTAAGTATTTACCTCAACATCAGGAAACATACATCCCTCAGAAATGAAAACCTATCACCTGGTGAAGAGGACTGTGAAATGAGTTTCCAGGGGGGGAAAAAGGGAACACACTATATTTTTTTTAAAACCTGCTAACGGACACAAATGTGAGAAGAAAGCAAGTAGTCTTTCTCCTCTAAAAAAGGCTTCAAGGCTCAGCCTACACAAACTTGAGAATCAGTCATTAAATTTGAATGTCAATGAAGTCCTTCCACCACTTCAGGTGGAAGTCGAGACCAAGCCTCATAGGAATGGCTTCTACAAAACTACAGAAAACATATGCAACACCACCAGCAGAGTGGACATTGCTAATACTATGGCAAATAGATTTAGACTTTCCCAGGATAAAAGAGTAGCAAAATCTTTAGCAATTATTGTCTGTGTGTTTGGTTTGTGTTGGGCTCCATATACGCTTTTGATGATCATCAGAGCAGCTTGCCATGGACACTGTGTGCAGTATTCACTCTATGAGACTTCATTTTGGCTCCTGTGGGTGAATTCAGCCATTAACCCTGTTCTATACCCACTGTGTCATATGCGCTTTAGGAGACCCTTTGTAAAACTCCTGTGTCCAGGAAAAGCCAAAATTCATCCTCATATTTTTAAGTAAAAAAAGTGTGAAGGCTGACAATTAGTACATCTTGCTTTCAGTGGGAGCATAAACTGGCTAATATTTACCTGAAAGTATTAAGTGCAATGTGCACTGAGTAGCTTATGGAATACTGATAAGTAGGTACAAGTGTAGATATTTATGAATGTATAGAAATACAGTCATCCACGTAGCTGGAGAAATCACAGCAATGAAAAGAAAGGTGATTTCTCAAAGCTCTTTGCTTTGAGGGTGCACTAACATTAGGTGCACTAACATTAAAGTGCTGAAAAGGGAATACAACATTCATGGCCAATAATTAGAATTCAGGCTCTCTCACTTATAGTAACTGTAAATATTGCTGGTAAGGAATTTCATAAAGTGTTAACATTGGGCCTGTTATATTTTACCCCCAAACCCACTCTAAGATGCCAAGGGTCTCAACTGTTAAGTGTAATATGCTTTTTCCTCCCACTTAGTGGCAAGCCAGACAAGATAATGATCAAGGCAAAAAAATAAATATTGGTGTCCAGGAAAAGCATGGGATGAGGCACCAGAACAGTCAGGTTACCAGATAAGCTGAGCAATTGTAGCAGGTAAGGGAGCACTGATTTGAGTGGAAAATATGATTGAGAAATAAGAGCATAGAATTTTTAGCAGAACTAAGCTCAGGAACAAGAATATAAAAGGGTTTGGAGTTTTGTGATAGGATATAAGAGAACTGAGAGTTTATACACTGGAAGAGCTTCACCATGAGTTTACTCCCTGAGCTATGACTTCCTGCTCCCTGCCAGGATCCTGCATGGGCAGGAATCTACTTAAGTCAAACCTCTACTCCTTACAGGACTGACAGGTATTACTCTTCTATCTTTTGCTGTAAGTACAGAGTAAGCATAATTAGTCTATGAGATGTATGACAGACAGATCTTGCTATAGACAGAGATTTAGGTAAACTTCCCTTGGAGTCATTTTAAAAACATTTCCAATTAGACTTTTACTAGTCCTGGCTAATTCTGAAAGGAAAAAAAAATATTGTTTTCCCCTACCCCACCCAATGGATCTATCCATCCATCAAGTCATCAGTGGTAAAAAAAAAAAAAAAAATTACTTGAAGTGTTTAGACATTTTCCAAGTCATGCATCATGAATAGGATGACTCTTTAAAAGTCTTAAAATTTACAGCCTTGCTATTGACCACGAGTATGAAAAAACAAGAACGTAAACAACTACATACTGTTTCTGCCATTCTGTCTCTGCCACAAGAGAAGCTCATACAGCTAGATCCTGAGTTTTGACTGGATTTGTCCCACCAGAGGTATCAATTTGAACATCACTAGTGATACAAGTTTGTTTCCACCATCACAGGCATCTTCTACGTAGCTTAACAGACATTTTCCTTCGCTGACAAGTGATAGCTATTGAACAGCCATAGTTGTCCATTGCCACAGCCAAAATGCATGACAGCACAGTTGATCTTAAAGTTTAGAGACATTGTTTTGAAATTATTTACTTTGTAAAATTTCAATAAAAGTAATTAAGAACTGTGCAAGAGTCATAACTTTGTAGCCCTAACAAGTGGTACACAGGAAAAAGCACTAGCCTACAACATTTGGGTAATTGCAGTTGAAACTGCAAAACCATTATTCAAAGACAATTCTTAAGTTACAAGGACCGACCTTGACTGTTAAACAAACATGGTTAGCAAATACTGTAAACTAGGAGGGTATATCCCTACTATATGAATGTATCTACATGAACACAATAATCATCTTCTGCTATGGATGTTTTATAACAAAACAATCAGCTTAACGGTTCTCTTAAGAGGAAGAGCATCAACAGATACAGAGCAGCATTAAGATTTTTGAATAGCATTAATTATACCACTGGGCAAGTAAAGCCATTAGATTATCTCTCCATTCCTCCTCCCCTCCAAGCCAGACTTATACATCAGTAGATAAATGATCTAATTGTTGTCTACTCCATAATTCTTACTTCCCTAAGATTGTATTCGCCTTTTTCAGAAAACAGGTAGTACTAAATTATTGGACACTCCCACCAAGGTCTCATTCACGATCCAATCAAGCCAGGACAATTTTCACAACAGCGGTCAACTTAAGGAGTAAGGAAGTTCAATCAGTTAGCTTTAGAACATTACATTCAGTTAAGGTAAAACAGACATTTCAAAGCTTTCAGCAACTAGCATTAACCTACAGACTATAGCAGTTTTCACAGGAGTTGCCATTGGCAATTGCTCTACTGCTTAGTTTCCTACAGCTTTTAATTGCCACTCATCTCTCTTGCACAGACCTAGAATCCAGTAGGATTCTCCACCACTCTCTCAAAATATGTCATAAAAGCATTCTGAAATGTGAACACACATCATCTTGGCATCATTTGGAAAAATAGTGCTTTTGAAATGATAAACTTCTACATTAGAAACGCTAGCAGCCTCCCAGCTTGTCCAGGTTAACTATGCCTTGATTTTTCTGTCCCTACAAAACAGTTATTTTGCTTTTATCAGAAGGTTCAACATTAGCATTGGGTTCAACAGTGGGCTCTGAAAAGACATGAAACAACAGGTGTTAATAGCAACTTTATTGTTTCACTGGTGCAAAAAATCATGATACTGAATAAACTTGTGTAATGCATTTTCCCCTAAATTTACAGTAATGAAGGTTATACATATCTATATAGATTGCAAATTCTCTATTTTTATACTATTTGGAACAAAATTATCTTGATAAATATGCCCTGTGCAGAGTACTGGCCCTCACTGAATGTCACAGAGCCTTAATATGCAAAATATAACTTCTGTTTTTGAACATGGTACTTTAAAACTCTCCAAACATGCATTAATATATTCTAGTTTTTAGGGAAAAATATTACACTTAGTCTTAACTTGCATTAAAAGAAAAGCACAAGCAGAATCTGACATACAATAATCCCAAAAATCTGATGCTCTGTAAGGATCAGACACAGTTTCAGATGACAGTCACTGCCAGTTTAGAACTCTAGTACTACAGAAGCAACAGTGAACAGACAGAAGAGAAATCAGAACCGAAGAGCCCTACCATGTCACATGGGTTTCAAAGAAAGTTTCAGCCATGCTAACTGATGAAACCTGTAGTTGCTAGTCCAACCTTTCAAATTTGTTAGAGTACTCAACACAAGTGTTTGAAGTGCCAGACTGAACACATGAATGTTAACTTAACTTGACATTTCTGAAAGGCACAACCTATGAATCTATCTTAAAAAACCCATATGGTATGTAAATGAAAAGAAATAAGTACAGTGTGTATCTTCCTAAATAACAAGACCTTCATAAATTGGCCCCTCAGATTCTGGTGATTCCCTCCTCAGACGCAAGTGCTCCAGTGTGTTGTGAAAGTGTTTGTTAATCTGTTCTGTTTCTTCAGTAGACTCAAGGTTTGGGAGATCTTCTCTTATCTTCTGTATAAGCTGATTCAAAACCTGAATTGTCACCTACAGGACAATATAAACAGAACAAAAGTCATCAGCAAGACCTGTGCATAAGTGCATAGACATTAGTTTTAACAGGCTCGTTTCTAAACTATTGGTATTTGGACAGTTCTTAAAAATATGGGTAAGACTGTACGCAGACAAACTGTTGGAGACTGCCTTCTCTTGCTCCTCATAGGACCATTCCGATTTCAGAGTTTTGTGGAAACTCCCCCCATCCCAGCAGATGGGAAGAACTTTTAAGTCATTAACCTGATAGCTTTCTAAGTTTTACCACAGCATTTCTCTCCAGTCTATTCAATACAAATTTTAAAAGCTTTAAACAAATAAAGCACGTAATCAGATTGTCTATGCACTCTAACATAATCTATTTCTTGTAGAAGTCAGTCAGGATGGCAATATCAGATTTAAAGTTATTCTTGGTGACCAAGTCACTACCTAGGAAAGTATGGCTGCCCATGGTGTTAAGTCAGCACTACACAGACCACCACAGCACAAAATGCACCGCAGGCCACCACTATATCCAGAGACTATTTTTACATCTGCCAAGTGCTTTGAAATTCAAAGTTTTATTTTCATCTCCATCAGATACAGCATCTCCTACACTAGAGCACTACTATAGCGGGAAGCCAGTTCAGTTGTTGGAAAGTCAGCAAATCCCTAAAATCTCTTTAGACATTCTCTCAGAACTACAGGGTATAAATTAACATCTTCTGTTGATCAAATGATGACATCAGATGGGATGTTGATCTCTACTTGACCAAGCAGCTTTTTCAAACTGGGTAAGTTTACTAGTTATCTGCTACCAGAAAACGTATGAGGTAACAATCTCAGATTTCAGATACAGAATTTAAGCTGGTACATGAAATGTAAACTTTAATTTCAAGAAATAGATAGGACACCAACCATTTTGTGGTGTGCTCGGCAGTGACCTTGAACAGCTGTAACAATATGTACGTAAGGGAAAGAAAATTAAGTTAGGTACCTCTAAAGTTAGAATCTTACTACTTTCTCATATAAGTCCCAGTAAGTTTTGATTTAATAAATATTTCAGGTATCCAAGTCTCACAATATTTAAGTTCATAACTAAACTGCAAATGTTTGGTGTTTTCCCCCATGTACAAGAATGAACTTTTATCGACAATTTTACTAGTATATCAAGAATTGACTACTCTGTTGTTATTACCAGAACTTGTGCATCTCATGAGAGACTACAGAGCAAGTTGAAGAGACATGATTTGGGGCAGAAGGGTGAATGAAAAGCTTAAAGAAATGCTCTTTAAAACAGGTGCTATGGAAAGAATGCATTTTCACTCACCGCCTCATTTTCCTTTTCATAAAAATAGATATATCTATTCAGAATTTCTATGAAAAGTTGGACTTGCAGAGAAGGATCCATGCACTGATTTGCTATCTTCAGAGCCTTCTTTAGGCATTCCATCACTCTTTTTCCTCCATGAAGCTAGAAGGAAAAACCCAAAAGTTACAAGAAATAGAAGAACCTTAGGAAGCTCCAGTATCTCTTCCCTTCACACATATATGGCATTTCCTGGTGGTCCACCACAGAAACACAGACACACACAAACTGTGGAGAACAACCTGCCACTGAAAGCTTACCTTGCCTGAGTGCCACCAATTTTAAGTTTTGCCAAATCAGGCAATAACATGAACAGTTGTTGAAAGCCTTCAATTATGACATCAATGAACTGAATTTTGTAGTAAGTACACTAATGCATACTTCAAGAAACAGATTTCAAACACTGCTCTTCACAACTGCTTATGTGACAAGCCTTGAACACACAATTTGGGTTTTTTTCTACATTTAACTTCAACAACTTGTATCGTTAATTTGGAAGTTTAGTAGTTCACATGCAAACACAGCTATTATAATAAACACATGCAAAATGCAGACTGTACTTTGACAGCCAGTCTTAAACTAGTTTACACTCCAAAGCTTGCACGGTACTTCAACCCTTAAATTTGGGGTTTCTCCATTTTTGTATTTATGCAGCTTACACTGCAGTGATATTTAGAAGCTTCATGTATTAGGACACATTCCAACCAAATCTACATCAGTAAGTGATATATCTACTTTAGAAGTAAGTGCCTTCAGAAGAAAGGCAGAACTATGTTACTGAGGTAGGATGTGTTACACTGCTGTCAATTTGTTCTTACCTCCTCTCCATTCTTGTCAGTATTTCGGCCAGACCAAAACAGATGGGCACAAGTGCTCACAGCCCGGCATTGGTCTGGCTTCTTAAGGAGCTTAGAGGCTGCCAGCGCACACTGAGTCCTCAAAGGCTCATGGTTCTCCTCACTGAAGCACTTCATCCTCTCAAATGTCCCAATTATCAAGGTGATTGCAGCCAGCTGTGCTTTTGAATCACTGATTTCATCTTCATATAGAGAGAAGGCCTAGTCAAGGGAGAAGAAAGACTCTTAATTGCTGCTTTAGAACACATCAGAAAAAAAAAACCAAAAAAACCCAACCAAAACCAACAAATCACACCTGCTAGTGACATGGCAGGAAAGTGTCCAGTTTTACATTTGCTAAAAGCTTCAGGCAGCAAAAAAGATCTTTCACTGAGAGTGTCAAAATCAAGTTAAATCCACAGACTGGAAATAAGTCTCACAAGAAATACTTCTTACTTAAGTGGTCACAGTAAACAAATGTGATGCTACATATAATCTGAAGATTGAGTTTTTCCTCATTTCAAGCATCTGTTCAAATATGGAACTCCAGTAGCAGAAATAGTCCCTGAAAAGGATTTGGTTCTTTGAAACACACAAAACAGTAGAGCAGAAGTTGAGTGGTAGGTCAGTGACCACACACTAGGTAAGAAAAGTGTTTGCACTGCTGCTACGTGGCTGAAGAGCCTTGAGAGAACACACAAGACTAAAAATCTTGAATCATATCTCTAAGAGAAGGTAAATAATTGTCACGCTGCTCTTGTCTTCAGAATTGTGCTACAATAGCAACTGATACAAGACAGTGAGGAAAAGCTGAGGTTATCAGCAACTCAGTCTAAGAATGTGCATTAGTAGCAGTATTAGAGGAAAGATTTAGGACAAAGCTTGCAATATGGATAACATTAAATAATTTGGTTCTCTAGCTGATGGGAAGGTTTTTGGAACAAGTAAGGCTTAAGACCAAGTAACAGGTTTAAATGCATTCTCAGAGTAGTTTATAATAGATTTCAATACAAGGATTTTAATTAGCAAAGCCCAGCATGGCAGTTGTGAACACTGCAAATTTTAGAGAACTTCCAAAGAGTGCTTGTGGTCAGGGCAATACCAGCTAGGTAACAGGAGCTGGGAGACAGTCTTAGAAGCAGTGAAGGAGTATTTTATGTTGAGAAAGCGACACTCCTCCAGTGAACCAACTATGCAAGTAGGAGGCAGCATTGCAACATACCACGTGTTGTCAGACTGAGTATTCAAATCAGTAGTAATGGAGCTTAATTGCACAGCAGCCTGGGAAGCAAGAATGAAGATAAGGAGTTTCTACCTAGTAGCATTAGCTGTCAATTGTTTCAGATGTTTTAATCACACCGGATGGCTCAGCATTCAGGAAATCTACCCAAGCCAAATTTAAGGTAGCACAGGACAGTAATAGTTGGACGCTCACCTGGGACATGAATTCATAGGCCACAGTTTCATGATTTTCAAAGCCAATCTCTCCTGCAGCCAGTGCTCCTTGTAGGAAGAGACGAAGAGGCAGCTCTGCCAGTTCTGCTTTGATCAGAGCACTGATGGTCTGATGAGCAAACGAGAAGATCTTCTGGCACTTCTTTTCCCATTTGTCATCCTAGAGAAGTGAAACAAGTCAAAGCTTGAACAAGACTATTGCTATAAGGAAAAGAGAATTTAAACTGTAATAAGATCTGTCAAGTACTCCCGTCTGTTGTCTTCTGCATGCCACTGATTTACTGAAGTAGTAGTGAGTGCCCTAGCAGTATTGTGTTGACCTCAGTGGGTCTTCAAAGTATTTCTTCCATTTACAAAAAGTTCACACCCATTTTTCCTACCAGCTCATAGAAACCTTCCTCAGAAGTCTACACTGAATTGCAGTTACTACAGCTATGCTTAGAACATAACTGAGCAAAAGCCTAATTAGCTAAGTGGAGAAAAATTCTGTTCAGTCTAGAGCATCAATCAGAAGTGAAAGAGAATTTTAAAACATTCATTTTGAGGACTGTTTTAACAAACAGCATTTTAACTTATTTCCCCACAATAAGGGAAAATACATATTTAAGCTATCTCAATCAGAAAGCATTAAAGGGCCAAAATGGATAAGTGATTTTTTTTTTAGCGTGCACTTTTGCAACTACCGTGTAAGTTAACCTACAAAGAAGCACTTGCTTTTAGAAACATTAAAATAGTATAGCTACAGACTTAGAAGTTGATGAATTTCAATATCCAGATTTAAGTCAGTTTCATGCCATCACTTGCAGTATCATAGTTCTCTGGTCTCCATGTAAAACCACATATCAGTCACCCTCATGAATATACACAACTAGCCAATTTCTGCTTCATCATTCCTCAAGTGCTGAGGTAATTTAATATGAATTGATAAAAATCCTCCCTAAATTAGAAAGCATTCACACCTCAAGTAAAAAAAAAAAAACAAACCTGCCTCGAGCAAAAGAAACCCTAGCATTCTGTATCAAGTCTTAGCATACAGACAAAGTCTTAGCCAGACAAAATGCATTTTTAAGAAAGCCAAAAAGAAGCAAGTATACAAGAGTTACCTATAGGTCAGCTTACCACTTTGGAGTTCTCTTTGTAGCGAAAAGCAAGCTGGTACGCAGCAAAAACCAGTGGTGGCAGTGTAAAACGAATACGTTGGTTCCCACCTGCACCAAAGTGTTTCCGGGCAGTATTTAGGATCTGAAACAGAAGCACTGTAAGCTTAGAGAACTCTTGAAAGAGGTGTCTTATTTGCCTCTGGAACTTAATGTGCACTCTATGGAACAAGAGCATCAGAAAGACATGGTGTTAGCATCAGATAAATTACAGTATTTTGGGGGAAGTACATGCAAGTTGCTTTACTTGAATTAAATCTGTGCAGTCTCTGTAGCTTTTTATGTGGTATTTGCCCAAAGTTTTCCTACAGCTGCTTAGTAAGTGTTAGGCAACGCTTGTTGTACTGTATTAACCGCAGATACATTTTGGATTGTTCAGTGAGATGGAAGTTGCCTGAGCTTGCATTTAATAATGACATCGGATACATTCTGTCCTCAACTCAATAGAAGCTACAAAAAGGACTATTCTTTCTTAAGCCTGTAAGAAAGTAAAAGAAAGAAACCAAGTTTCATGAAATGAAACGCGTATAGCTTCTCATACTCTGAGAGAAAGACTATAGTGCCACATTCTGGTGGCCACACCTGCAACTTTTGCCATTTTACCCTAGTTTTAGTTTTTCATTATGCTTATTAATGACAGCTTCTTTTATTGCCTTTCTCAGTTTTGAGCACAAGTTGCACACACAACATGAATGTGATACTTTTCTGCCTATCACCCTTGTTCTAAACCTGTGGAGAAAGACTACGGAGCTCTACTTGTTTGTACTGTTAGCTTCTACTTTTGCCCTTATTTTGGGATTATTTCTACCTATTGATAGAGTTAGTCATGTATTCTCATAGCTAGAATTCTCTGCATCATTTAAAGTGAGATACTGTGAAAGAGCTGTTAAAATCCTATAGCCTCGGATTTTCTCCTACTGTTTCTGCAATGTAGGAAAATTTGATACAAGCATTTGTGATACTCATCAAGAAGCTATTAAGCATTTTTACTAAAAGGTGTTAAGTAGCTTACAGAATTCTATCCAAAAGATAATTTGACAACTCCTATGATGGCATTTAAAGGTGGTCAATCCAATTAAAGCTAAGTATTGCTAGATGAGAAAGACAACAGCCTGATATGCAGAAGCTTTGCAAAAACAGCTTCAACACCTCTAGCTATGCAAAGTCTTTTGGACTAAAAATACATCACTCCCTTAGTGCCAGCATCCCTTTGAGGAAAGTTTTGTTCTCTATTAGCAAAAAAACCCCACATGGTTATCTTGGCTTTTCCTGTATGAATACGGTATTTGCTAGCTGCAATCAACCCATATAGTTCTTGAAATGAATGAGAACCTGGTTGAGCTTCCTGCCTTACTCCAGCAATATTCAGAAATAACACAGTCAATGAAGAGCAGGTCGTGAAACACAACTGCCTCCAATCCTTGTACAGGCCTTAAAGCTATGCTTCTCCCCATTACAGAAGTTGCAGCAAAGCTCTACATTTCAAGCAAGAAATTTTTATACAATACTTAAACCCAAGCTAATTGAATACCAGTGATTTTATGTGTAGCTTCTCCTGGATTACATTGGTCTATTCTCACTGTTTATACAGTATGATATTGCTGCAACTTTAAAACTAAGTCAGCCGATTGTATTTCAGGCATGCTAACTGTAACTTCACAGTAGTCCCTACTCAGGCCTGAGCTCTGACTAGAACGAAATCTAGCTGCTGCAATCTGTAACAGCATCCAACTTCAATACATCTTCTGCCAGCTTCTCCAATAGATTTTGCAAAGACAGAATATCCCTCAGCACTGAGGGATATTGAGACAGCACTGAGTTGCCCCCAACACACTTCTCAATATAGGGAGATCATTTAAACTTGAAATAAACTAAAGCCAGAAATAGCAGATTAACTTCAGAGAGCTACATAAAGCTTTGATGGATCAACTCAAACTGTTACAAGTAACAAAGCGTGAGTTTCAAGGCAGTATCAAATCTGCTATTAAGGATGGACCAAGCAGAGAGGAAAAACATTTGTAACCACATGCTGTAAGAAGACCATATACCTTCACTAATTAAAATCCCTGAGGCCAAACATATTGGCTGTATTTTCTGAGCTTTTTCGTGTATTTTGATACCAAGAGAATGCAAATGGCACAGTGCTCCAAATTTCACTTGCTGCTTTTTAGCTAGACGGTTAAATAAAGTTGTCAGAATGTTAATTAAGAGTTACCACAAACTAATATATTTGCATCCAAACTGCCACCTCATGGGACTAGAAGTTTAAGTCCACAAATGCTTTTAAGTCCTTGCCTGCTCTTCCAAATAAACATTTCATACTACCATTAAAGGTGTCATACATAATGTTTTCTGTGTTTGCAGTGCCAGAGCAGTGATGTCCCAGCTACACTAAATTCTTGTATAGTAAATAATGCACTAACTGACAGTTCAGAGAGCACAAGCATTCAGAAGCACTGATCAACATACCAGATACTGTTGGTCAGGGTCATCTGAACGCAAAAGATGAATAAATCTTCCCACAAGACTCTGCTCATCAGCAAAATCCTCAGGGTCAGGATCTTCAGCAGGCTGATCTGGTTGATCCTGGATCAGTGTGGATACCAAATTCATGATAGCATCAACCTGTTAAAGGCAATATAAACTCTGTTTAAACCAGAGTAGTCTATAAGCATAAGTTGACAGCAGCTGGGAACATCTTTACAGCCATTCATAGCGCTGACAAAGCACTAGGAAAGTCTATTAGATGGTGATACTTTAGGACATATTTGCCTTACTCCCTGAAGAAGGGTCCCTCTTAGCACAAGTGGGACAGCACAGCAGTACAGAGGAAATTCAGATTCCAGAAATACCATCCAGCCTTCTTTAGGTAATAGGCCTAGTCTTAAGGGTATTCAGGGTCTTTGTTCAAACCTAACAGAAGTAGTCCCTAGGACGACATTAGGTAAGATGGGCAAAGACAAGATATCTAAGAACACGGGTGGGAGAATTATCAAGTGGGATAAAGCCTCTACTACCAAGATGGGGAGGCGCGGGCATGCAGGGGCATGAAGGCTAGGAAACAAAGCACACCCTGCATGAAGTCACTTAGTATGTGTTTTCAAGTCTTCAAACAGTAGTTTAAATACCTACAATTTCAAGTTAACTTATGTCATACCTGTTCTTGAGACACAATTTCTGTGTTATAATCCAATACATTGCTAAGCACGTAACAACTCATGCTCTTCCTGGACTCGTAATCAAAGTATTCAAAGAGTGGGTGAAAATGTTTTAGTTTCAGAACTGTCAGGATATTGTTGTAAGTATCAATAGGGATTTTCAAAAGTCTAGTCAGCTCCTTTGAAACAGCACTGCTTGTTGCAATACTAAAAGAAAATACATGCAAAAACCACAATTAATCAATAGTTCACATATGTAGACTGATTTAAAGTCTGCCTCAATACCAATTCTGATATATACCACAATATCTAAGCAACTTGCTGCTAGGGAGAAAGGAAATAAAGCATCAAAACAAGTCCTATCTTGCTCTTTAGGATGTACAGTGGAAACTGCACGTTTTCAGTTGCTGATACCAGAAGCAGAGGCTGTGGCTGCAAATTCAGCAAGAGAAGAACTCTAGAGTGCTGTAAGGGATGAATAGATAATGACTACACACAGCTTGGCATACACATTGTGTAGCTGTACAGTTGTGCAGTAGGATTTATGCACAGGTAAGCAAGTCCTGGTTAGTCAGTAGTTTATCATGATCCTCTATAGCTTGGCCCAAAAGCAGTAACCTTACACATCCAAAGCACACGTCTCTGCTATCTTGCCAAACACGGTGAAATGTAGAAGTCTAGATTTTAGAGTATTAATTGCCACTCTAGAGAGAATGCAAGAGACACTTACTGTTCCAGATTAAGTTTATTGAATATTTCCACGGTTGTCTCCAACACCTTATCAACATAGTCAACACGGTCTGGATAGCATTTCATAGCCAAGTTAATGAGAGAAACTTGCAAAGATACAACATCCTCTGAGGGCATGTCCTGGCGAGACTGTAATTTGAGACAGCACTGAGTTGATAAAAAAAGCACGTAACTTTGCAAAAAAAACCCCAAAACTGCATTCAAGAATACCCAGCATACCTGTATTACAGTAGCAACCTGCTGTGAAAAGATGTCAAACAGTTTGATATCTGCTGGGATTCCAGGTCCATCTTCACGATGTGCAAATAAAGCTAACCTGGTAACAGATAAAGGAAAGAAGCTTGGTCAGCATAGTTTTTCCACTCCTCAGATACAGGCCAGAAAGAGATACTGGCAGAAAAAGCAAGTCCTTCAGGTATATTTGCAAGCTCTATTGCAAGCAAAAAGGAAATTAATGGAAGTCAGAAGCCTTAAGAGCAACTGAGCCTGGTAAATATCAGCCCTGGAAAAGAATGCTGACAGAGATGGCAAGATGAAGAAGAGCAACAAGGACATTTCTCATAATCCATGTTCTTCAGCTAGCAGCAAGTGTTCTGTTCTTTCCAGCAGAAAGAGGTATAGAGCAGGCTATGGAAGAGCAAATATCCTGCATCCATTCAGTGATATTACTGAATTTAGACATCCAGTAGCATTCCCTGCAAAACAGTCTCCAGAGAAAAAACAGAAATCTGCTGACTTAACTATGCTTTGTCTCCAAAGACAGACCAACATGTTTGCGACTTCCACTGTTTGCAAAGAGCAAAATACAAAGTAAGTTTGAAGTGGAGAAGGGTACTTTTTTTGGAAAAAAAACAAAGCAAGAGATTGCTATCTAGCAAGCATTCGAAAGTTGTTGTAGAGCTATCTCTTTCTATAACAGGAGAAAGTCATGCCAACCACAGTTTCTGCAGAAATCAGATACAAGATAAGAAGAATTACTATAGGAAGGCTAGCACCTTACCAAAGCTGCAGCTTAAAAAACTCAGCATTGTTACCTTTACTTTCTAATTGTTAAGAGACTATTCTGTTCTGAATTAGAGGAAGACCTAAAAACATATTTAGGAGAAGGGACACAATTAAAATTAAAGTTATTTCTTACAGGGTTTCTAAACTTTGATTCTGAATGAACTTTGGGTTTGAAACAAAAAGGCAGGTAAGAAGAGGTTGAGATGCCAAAACACTTCACTAACAGGAAAAAAAGATGTTGAACTACTCTTAACATTTCATTAGGGTGGTAACAAGCAGACCTTCTAAAGCCTGGAACAATCACTGCCTTTTCTGAAAGGGACAAGGCAGCTTTTTTTGGCAACAGCTCAGAGGGTAAGGCCAGCACACTACAAAATATGATCAAGTTGCAGGCAGATGGCAGCATAATTAACAGCTACAAATGGTTTAGTAAGGCAAGAAAGATCCCAAAGCAGCAAGACTATTTGCAGAAAAATTCCTTTAACAGGAAAGCACCACAGGAATAGGCACTGAAGCTTCACAAGCTTCCTCAGCAGTCACTGATGTTCAGTTTCAATTATGCCATGCCAGCTGAAATAAAGATGAGAAACCCCAACAGGCACTTATCTGTATGGGGCAGATTCACATCTTAAGTACACAATACCAAAACACAAAACAATTGCTCATAACAACTCCAATCCAAACAGAAGAGCAACATCTTCCCTACATGCATGGATTCTGTCGCGGTTTAACCCCAGCCAGCAACCGAGCACTATGCAGCTGCTCACTCACTCCCCCCGCCCCCAGTGGGATGGGGGAGAAAAATCGGAGAAAAAAAAAAAAAGAAAAACTCATGGGTTGAGATAAGAACGGTTTAATAGAATATAAAAAGAAGCAGCTAATAATGATAACACTAATTAAGTGACAGCAGTAATGATAAAAGGGTTGGAATATACAAATGATGCACAGTGCAATTGCTCACCCCCTGCCGATCGACACCCAGTTAGTCCCCAAGCAGCAATTCCCCCACCCCCACTCGCCCCAGTTCATATACTAGATGTGACGTCCCATGGTATGGAATACCCTGTTGGCCAGTTTGGGTCAGCTGCCCTGGCTGTGGCCTATGCCAACTTCCTGTGCCCCTCCAGCTTTCTCGCTGGCTTGGCATGAGAAGCTGAAAAATCCTTGACTTGACTAAACATTACTGAGCAACAACTGAAAACATCAGTGTTATCAACATTCTTCTCATACTGAACTCAAAACACAGCACTGCACCAGCTACTAGGAAGACAATTAACTCCATCCCAGCTGAAACCAGGACAGATTCCAAGAACAGATCCACTCATATCCTCCAACACTTGCAGTAACATTACAGTCAAAAGCACAAGCTGCCATACTAGAAAGAAGATAATCATCACACTGCCACCTTTCTACCCTTGTCCTGTAGCTAAATGAGAAGGCTCTGGAAGACACTATTAGTGGCCCAACAAAACATAGTAGCATTAAGTCTAGGAGGACAGCAGGTTCACTGCTAGTCAGTTGCTTACTGTTGTTCGTAACAGTAAGAATAGAAAACTTACTGTGGAAGTAATACCAAAGCTGTTGAAGTCCTCTAAGTGGACATGACAGCAAAAGCTACATGAGGAAAACCTTCTTGCAAAAATTATAGCTACACACTAATGTAAGAACCTAGCAAAAGATGACCTCTGTTGAAAGTAGTCTCAAGATATTAGATTGTTTCAGGCAATGCTTCTTGGGATTTGAGGTTTTGTGGGTTTTACAGGTTTTTTGTTTTGTGGTTTGTTTTTTTTTTTTAAAGCTAACAAAATTATGAAAAATCTCAGCCACAGCAGCAAAGTGTAGAAAACCAATGAATTCCTGCAAACATCTCTAGGTGAAGGCAGAGATGCTTCTCTGCCAAATGCACAAATACTGAAAGATAGTCCACTAAGACTGAAGTCCTGAACAAATAGATCTGATGTAACCTGGAGAAAACAAACTACAGATTTGTTAAGTAAAAAATTCAAGATCCTAAGTTATACCAGTTATACATAACATACCTGCTCCATCTCCAGGCATTAGAGAAGATAAAGAAACAAAGACACAACCACCCTACTCATTGCTGAATGCCAGTGGGACTCAAGACCTCTACGGTAACTGAAGTCCATACAGTGGTACATGGACCAGATACACAAAGGTACATATATCTGTGTGCAAACGCGTGGACAAGGCTTTTTTGAGGCTTCAAAAAATCCACTTTAAGTAAGTGCACTTCCTTTCTGCAGTACTCACTGAAAATCTGTGTTCTTTTGTTTCAGGATACAAATCAAAACTTCAGTTCTGATTTCTCCCTCACATCTGAATTCAGTGAAAGCAGTTTTAAGCAGCACCTCCTTTAAGCAGCTAGTAAAAACATACTTTTGGGAGAACAGGCAGGAAGCTAGTGGTAAACTAAGAATAAGAAAGTAGTTCCATTTCATACTAGCTCTATTCTGAAGAGGCATACGTTATGTTCTCTGATCAAAATTGCAAGGCAAAGTATCTTTTATATGTGATTTAGCCATTAGGATCTTCAAGTTTTCAAGAGATAGCTATGACCGATATGGCTGTCAAAGCAGAACACTGCTGCCACTTTAGTTCAGAAACATGAAAATGGTCAATACTAAATGAGTTGTTTCCTGGCTTAATCTGTTTACAGGTTTCAATCAGTCCTTAAAGCAAGGTTTCATCAGAAGCTGTAAAAGCAGAGTCCAGACAGCAGAAGCTATAGAAATAATACTCTTCACAGCCTTAATTACAGCTGATAGAAAGACATAGAAACAGTGAAGTTAAGTGATATTAAAAATTGAAAACTTCCACGTGCTAAAAGAATTATCATCTGCTTGTGCACAACACAAACTTAATTTTCAGCCAATTTCCACCCCCTTTGGTCACTCACCTGTCAATTAAAGCAATAATTATATTTTTCACATTCACATTTTGGTGCAGCTCAGCACAGGCTCTGAGAAATGGGTTCAAGGTTTGGAGGTGAAATTCATCTGGGAAAACCTGAAGTTTTAGATCAATAGTCATCAAGTTATAAACTGAATTTGCCCATTGTTACACAGCAGTAAAATGCAACAGTAATTCTAAAGCAGACAGCCACATAATAAATACAGTCTGGCCTATGAATGCTTTAGGGTTCCCCAAGCTGACCATGACTGGGTAAATGCATGAAGCAAGAGATGCAAGACAAATGGATAACTTCAGGGCGCAGCTACCTATTACAATTCATACTGCAGGCACTGCTGCTCAGATGTTTACAAGCTTCTGCAACAGAAGGAGCACAAAATAGATTCATCTCCACTCTGCCCACCTGGTATATGGGCAGAGAAATATGGGACAAGCCACTATGTAAGAGTCCTAGTGACAAAGTTTTCCAGTTCATGAGGAAGAGGTGAAAGTAGCCTGAATCTGACTAAAAGTATAGGAGTAAGTGTCCCCATGTCCCATCACTTGATTGAGTGAATTCAGGCAATTGAATTTAAGCAACTCACCTGTATGATGCACTCCATGAGGTACTCCTGAGCTAAAGCATCTCTACAGTTTACAACTTGCTCCAATATTCCGGGCAGAACAATCTGGAATAGGAAAAGTAGTCTTGCAGTGATTTTACAATTACTTTCTAAGTTTATATGCAGACATACATATGTGTTTAATCCAAGCAGAACAGTATTTCTAAAATTTCTCAGCTTAACCTTTACATAAAGGCTTTCTCATAAAAAGTCCCATTTTTCAGCAGTTCCATCCTTCAGAGGAAAAAAATCTACTGGTCTCAGACACCTGTCCTTTTTGTACATTATACAACCTGCGAACTTTCATTTAGTAAGTCAGTGCTACTAGTTTTGCTGGCACATACCACTACTCAGGGTCTCAGCAGTACTGACCAAAATAATTTTCAGCAGCGATATGGTAAAACTTACAAGGGACAGACTTCTAAATTATATATTTGCTTGACTATCATTTCATGCAATAACAGTTCTCTTGAATGCTTTGGGAAACAGCTTCATTTAACTTGTAAAGTCTATCATAGAACACTGTATGCGTACACATCCCTTAAAGCAACTCATTATTCTATAAGTAAAATGGGAATCAGGAACAAAAGTTTTAAAATCTCTTGTTAATGTTACAGAGAAGCTTATAGGAAAAATGTATGAGCCATGTCCTTAGCCTCACAACTCATTATACAGCTTCATTAGCATTCAGAACTTTTCCTCAGGTGAAGAGTTCGAGAAGCACCAAGATTACTGGACTTTTAGCATAGCTGTAACACTTCAAGCCGCTGATCTGAAAGTCCAAACTGGTTTCATTTGGAAAAAATTAACAGAAGTCATAAGGATGGACAGACATCCTACCTGTTTATATCGCTCCACATTAACACCTTCCAACTGACTGAGGCGAACCAGGTTTGTTCCTACTAGGATTCTCAGTTCCTGCCTTTCTCGCTCCCTTTTCTCTCTGTCCCGACTATGGCCCTGGTGTTGCATTCGCACCCAAAGTTTATTCATCTCAGCAAAGTTCAGCAGCACAAAATCCATCGAATCACTGATGTCTCCAGTGGTTTCTTCACTGCAATTGAGAACAGGTTAGGAACAGGAAAAGCTTGTCAGAGGTATTCATCCTTCCATCCACTGGTGAACATCCAATTCTTAAGAAGGTAAGAGGGTGGGGAAGTGTGTGGTTCAATATCTGGGTTCATAAGAAAGGTTCATATCCTCATGTGTGAGAAACCTTAGTTCTGGAAGGGAATTCTTAATGGACCAAACACCTGTCAAAACCGTAGAGTTCTAACATATCTACTTCTCTCAAATCTGAAGAAAGTGATACAGAAAATTTAAATATGTTCTGTTAAAAACAGTAATTTTTAAAAGTTATAGCCTATCTTTCTTACTCTGCTTGCTCGCCTTCATCTGGTAAGATATTCCTGGTACACTGCAGTAGATAATTTCTAAGAAAGAGGCCTCTAAGAGGATGCTGTACTCCACGGCACATCTCCACAAGGTCTTTCAAAATATCTTTCCTGGACTGTGGAAATGACTTGACATAGACAACTCCTACTGTTATCAGGAGATACCTGCAAAAGGCACAGAATCAAACAATAAATTGTAAAGTAACAATATCACACTCAAAGGCAACAGTTCCCTTCTTTCACCCTGCCAGAATTACCAAAGCACAGAAAGCAATAAAATATCAGCTAGATCCCATAATTTTGGATATTTAATCAGCTTTCAACTCCTATTCTCCTCTGCTACAGAGCACAGGAAGTCTGAACAGCCACTTGACCACATTACAATGCTTTTATGCATTGCATGTGTAAATGCTTAGCATGCATGAAGTTCTGAATGCTCTCAGACTAGCTTGTTTATACCTCCAGCACCCCACTAAGCTGGAAAACAGCTCTGGCACATATAGATAAGTAACCTGCTATGGTGAAGCAGTTAAGCCTCTTTCACACTGTAGTCTAGCAGGACAGGTGTTATGCTCTTCGGAAATCCTCAAGCCTGTACTCATTCCTTCAGCATCTCTATATTAGGCAACAGGTAGAAGGAACATGCAAGATGCAAAGGACTAGTACTCCAGTATACTTGGACTCCCCTTCAGCGTAAGAGAAAAAACATATAATGCTCAGAACCTTCACATATTCAGTTTAGAGGCCTCAACCCTCTCTGTATGTTTCTCTGCCTCGTGCATGGATGTGCACAGAACCTCCATGAAAGCACTAGAAGTGTTCATCAGGGAGAACCAGAGTCTACATCAAGCAGGTAGGAATACAACTCAAATGATTATGCAGAGGGGTAAAGACATTGTGGTAGTCATTAGCCAAACTCCAGAAACTGCATGAGGGTGCAGCCTGGCGTCTCCAAAGCCTCTTCCTGGCATGAACATAAGGTCAGGAATTAAAAACTGCAGTACCAAGCAAAATCTGAGTCCTAAGTCTGAATATCTAGAAGATCTCCTCCAGCCCAATGGTCACATATTTAAAGATAAACCTTCCAGTACCATCTCTAGCATGCTAACACATAGCCAAAAAAACACATACAGAAACACAAAGCTTTTAAGAATTAAGTTACAGAAATTTTCAGTTTCCTTCTCACACTTCTTACTTTCCAAAGAGACAGATGGTTACAAAGCATCTACTATGTGTGAGGATCTAAGACCTAGATTCTCAGGTACAAGTTCATTAACAGATAACAGAAAAAGTTAATAAATGTGTAGTCAATCTCACTGATCAGAATGTGGTACTTGGTTGATCTTCCACTGACCAGCTCTTTACCCAAAAGCCAACTTTATTCCAAGATCAAAGTGCTTCCATCTTGGTCATGTGCAAAACCAACACATTCGCAGGAGGAACTGACCTTCTACAGCTGCGCTCTTGGCCTAGATCTCCAAAGTCTCATAGCAATCCACTCTTAAGATAAGCAGAAATACTATTCACCATTGCAAACTGAATTCTTGCTGTCAAGCAAGAATGCAGAGTCAGTCATTATCTGAACCCAGAGTCTGACCACTATTCACCAGTTTTAAAAAAACCAAACACACACTAACATATACACACTTGCAGTCTCGGAATAATATTTCCAGCATATGTATACACACTTACAGTCTTGGAATAATATTTCCAGCGTACTGTACTAGCTCATAAAGGTCTGCCACTTTCCTTCCTTTGGCAAATTCATCTGTCAGGTAGACTTCCAAGTAGTGTAGCTCATCAGAAATTGCCATGTCTCTCATAGTTAAGGATTTTAAGTTAGAATGTCTACAACAGATTTACATAGTAATTTGCTCATTCACACCAAGGAGGAAAGATACTGTACTAAACACAATCATGCCCAGGTAGGTAGTACTTCTGAAACAATAATCACTATTGGGATAAGCGTGCAAAATTAACCCCAAGCCTTCAGTTGTCATTTTTAGCATATCAGAAAAGGGGAAAAAAAACCCCAAACCCTAAATCAAACCAGCAAGCAAACAGATGTGATTGAACAGAGTATCTAAAATAAAGGCATACTAGGTGTCACAGAAGAATATCATCCACACACGGAGAAAGTAGTATTTGAATATATTCACATTCTATTCCCACGTCTCATGAAAAGGTTCCCCTTCTTCAGATACCACAGTATGCACATGTAAATACACCGAGGCACTGATTTATGGTTAGAAGCTAAGATAATAATGAAGGGCAAAAAGTAAGCTGGTTTTACAGATTTTGGGGTAGCATAGTGCAAGCAGAGTTGTTTTACAGAGCTGGTATTTTTACAGAACTAGACTTCTGGAACCTACCAAAGGAAGATATGAAAGACATTAAAGACCTGTTTTATACCAAAGGGAAAAGATGAACTTACACAGTGAGCAAATAAGTGCGTGTTCTCCTACAATATATCCAGATAACTAAATATTGAGGAGAAAAGTGCTAGTAAATATCGAGACTGACGAGACACCAGTGTACCAAAAAGAGCAGATGAACATTCCAAATTCAGCATTTCAACTATTCATTCCCTCTTCAAAGGATACAGAGCTCATAATAGCTCTTTGGAGATAACATAGAAGTCCGCAGCTCACCAAGCATGTTGGAAGCATGTTTCAAAGCATCCATGAGCTTGTTTTTGTCCTTTAGAGGAAGAAAGAAAGAGAGAACAGTCTGTAAGAAATAACACTGGGCAACTGCAGTATTTTAGAAAGCTACACTTATAGCTTTTTAAAAAAGCATGCAAAGATTAAGTAAACACCAGGAAATTCCCATTAAATCAAGTGAGTTAGTATCTAGCTTGTACCATGTCGCCCATCCTAATTAAGCAGAACATTATACCTGAAGGTGGCAAGAAGACATATCTGAAGACAGAGCTACAGTAATAATTTGTGAATACTAATGGTACAAAAAACTTAAAAGAAAATTTTGCTTATGCAGAAATCTCCACTCACCACTCAGATCCTATCCAGCAAGCAAAATAGAACAGATTCTCCCCCGCTCCCCCTCCCCACCCCCAGTCTGGTCTGTTGTTTTGCTCAGGTCATGAAGAAACTTCTAGGAGACAGAGGATATGCACTGCCAGCAGACCACTGTTAGAATTAGATTCCTCTTCCCCTACTTCTCATCCAAGAACAACACCTTACTGAACACCTTACAGTTTATTAGGCTGCATATAACTTACACTTATGATGCATATAATCACCTTGCATCACAGGATACAAGACAAACTTCTAATATACCACCTATGCATGCTTGTTCAACCCATCACAAGCACCTGCATTTTGTTGTGAGGGAGAACGCAAGGAATTGCTAGTGTGATCCACTTAGTATATTGTCACTCAGTCACAGATAGCAGTGAAAAGCTCAGCTGCAGGTACTTCAAAGACTTCAAAAGCATTCCACAGAGTATAAAACTGGAATGGGTGTTACTTTTCTTGCTACTGTCATTTGGCTGCAAACAAAGTTAGCTTGGCTAACCACATGAAAATCTACAGGAATATATAAGTTTTCATTGCAACTTCAAGCAGTTTCTCCAAATAAAAATAGGCTTCTCAAACCCAAGAAAGCTACACATGATGACATCATCTGTCTGCACTGGCTACAATTTGAAGATAAAGATCTCAGCACAACCCTAGCCAATGGTGTTTTCCAGTCACAGAAGAATTCATGCATCAGTCTACAATTAATCACTACAAAATTTATCCTATGCAGCAGGTAATTCATTATTAGCCTCACAGCCTGTGGTTCATGCCAAGAAAAGACTACATGGAAAAAACAACACTATTCTTGTTTACGTTGAACATACTTTCTCATCATATAGTTCCATATAAAATGAATTTGAGCAATAGCCTTCTGATGTCAAATGGCAGGCTTATTCTCAGTTTAGGTTTACTGAAATGCGAGCACATAAATTATAAAGGCACATCTTTATAATTTATCTTGTCAAATACTGGAGCAAAATCAGGAAGACACATTCAAAGAATACTCAAGGCTAACTCTCATTGAGCAGCTGCCTCATTTATTTGCAAAGCCTCTACCAGAAAGATGCACAAAGGGTTAATTTCCCTCACAGCACTAGAGATTAGAATTGATTTACTGTTTAACATCTAGCAGACAAGAAGCTTCATTGCATTTTAAAGTCACATTCTTACCAAGCATCTCTTCATCTGGAAAGACTGCACCTTCACAGCCTGAATGGCTTCATCCAGGAGTTTTTCCTGTTCATCCTGAGGAGATTGCTGTGTTGTTGGCTGGAAGAAAAAACAAAGAACTCAATTATTTGTATGAAGCTGTTCATGACTTGATTCAAACTGGGTTCCTGTAGTTTAGAACATAGTGCAAGTGACACTGCAGTGTGACCACTCCAGAGTTGTCAGAAATAGCTGTGGGATATGTAAGGGAGAAAGTTCCCAGTACTCTGCAAAAACCTGAGGGCAGGGAGAGATAGGTTATGGGTAACCTGCGAGCAGCACCGCTTCTTGGAGTGCAAAACTATGGGGACAGAACAGGGTCAACTTTTCCCTTCCAATGTTCAGAGGTCAAGAATCCAGTGCAAGTATCTGGCAAGAAAAAGCTTCAAGAGAATGCAAAGACATCACTATGCTGAGAGGAAGCATTACTTCTTTCCACAGAGCTTCAAAGCAATGCCCGGACTGCACACACTGCAACTGTACACATGCTCTCCTGTACTCACAAGTTCTCAATTAACTGCCATCTGAGCCACACAACTCTATTAAGGACAAGTCTCAGATAAGCAAAGCTTAAAGTACAGTTACTGCTTTCTGGAAGGTAGAAGCAACTTGCAGAAGGCGAAGGCAATAGAAAACAGAAGAGAAGCAACAACTCTTCATGTCCCCTACTTGTTCCAGTGACCCTCTTCCTCTTACCTCTCCTCAAAGAGGCACATTCTGGGTCTTCAACTTAACCTTTCAACATCTCTTGCCTTTCCAAGGATCATACTGCATTTTCTTATAACATTAATTAAATCCACTGCTTACAGCCTTAAGTTTCCCCCACGACCCAACTACAATAGGCCTTCTCCTACTGCAACTGCTCCCTGCCCTCTACCAGACTGGAGATCAGTTCCTATAGGCATCTTTAAGTTATCCTCTAAGATGCCCAAATTTACTTAGATCAGAACGCCTAATGCTCTCCCCACCTACAACCAGCCTTCCTCCTAACACCTTACAAGGAAACACCACCATCCACCTATTGTTTAGGCCCAGTTTTCAATATCTCATTAGAGCCTTCCAGCTTCTCCCAATCTTGCAGTTTGTTTTCAGGTGGCCTCTCTGAAATGCTGACAGAGATAAAAGCACAGATGTTGTGTCCCAATTACATCTTCTCTACTCTTGACAAATACCACGTACACAGTGATTTGTACAGCAGGTTCTCCGAGCCTGCAGCTTCACTACATTCTCAACTATTTACATTTTTTCCCCTCATCCACTGTGTTCAGAAGGTTCCTGGTCTCCTCCTTTTACTAAATCTCAGTGACAAGCTAGCAGGCCATGAATTACATCATCCTGATGTTCTTAAAAACAGTATCTTGAGTACCAACTCCTCCCACACACCCCATGCTTGGAGTCCCCATAAGTATCTTTTGAAGACTGGGATTAAAATTGAGTTCTTCATTAAAATACAGAGGTGTTAGTTCAACAGCAACTTAATGGTTACAGAGCACTGTGGCATTGGCACACCCCTGTTTTCTCCTGTATTTAACTGGGTTCTTACTCTGCAATTGGAATCTCCCTAATAAGAGTCACAGACGGTATCTCCCCTTTGTTCTCCCCACTACCCTTTTCCACATACAGAAAACAGACAGTGCCATGCAATACTGTTCTTGCCTGGATCGTGCCCAAACAGGTGGTAAAACTCTGCCCTTGAAGGTTTTCAATCACCCAGCTAGACAAAATCAAGGCTGATCTGATCTAACGTTGGTGATAACCCTGCTTCAAGCAGGAGGTTATATGAGATAAAGGGTCCTTCCAACCAACACTTCTATGACTCAATGTGCCTCAGTAATATTCAAACCCTGCACAATAACTAATCAACAAGTCTGTTTAGTCAACAGAAAAAACCCCTCTGCTAATTAGAATGACCACCCCTCTTACAAAGCTCTCTCTAATTAATCACATAAAGTGCAGATCTTCCAAAAACAATTTAAGTATAAGGCAAAAGTAGTATCCATGGCTAGATGACCCTCTTTCCCAGGCAATTCAATAGCTACAAACTCTCAGAAAACTTCCAACTGTGAAGCAAGTACATTCTACTGGCAGAACTCTGCTGTAATTGCTAAGCTTTATTTATTCCATGACAGACTGGACTTTCAAGGAACAGAAAATGACAGTGCTGGGACTAGTGTGCAACAATCAATATCAAAACATCATGTAACAGACTTGCTGAATTATGTCTATGCCAGAATGTTTGTCACAATCTACAGTCCCCTGAACCCATACTAGTGCTTTAGAGAAGATACATCGCTACTCAGCTGAATGCCATATGCTCTAACCACATCAGCTCTCTCCATCTTAAAACACAGCTAAAACCAGTGCAGTAACGTTAACACTAACCACAACTTCCTAAGCCCCCTTGTCCTAATGGGCATTAAGCTTATACAGCTACCAGTCCTGCTCTGCCATCCTCAAGGCCATGTAGTGCTGGGAGAGCTGTTTAGGCTGTAAAACATCAAATAAACTAGAAGACTAGCCCAGCTGATTAATAGTTTACCATTCACCTAGCTCACCCTACAACCACATAAAACACTGCAAGTAGGGCTGTGAAAAGGCCTTTTGACAGCAACATCAAGTTAAAGCATTTATTGAAACACATAATATTTGTTACAACCTCAAGAAGTGGTTGGCAGAGTGCACGTGCATCAGTTTCCTTTCTTTTGGTGTGAAAACCACTGGTTAAAGCATAATAGCTATGACAAGTTTGAGACTATGCTTTATATGACACCAATAATGACCTCATCAGAAATATCTAATTGAAGGTATACACTTTAACTTTAACCACTGTCTTTTAGCAACAGTTGGGGAAATAATGGAGTTTCAGAGCCTTGCTCTGTCTAACCTAGCTTTCCCATTTATAATGAACCAGAGTCAGCTTTACATCACATTCTGTCTGCATCAACAGAAGACATTGACAGCATTTCCATTTCTGCTCTAAATTTGAGCAGCAAGGTCCCACACTGTATTCAACACCAGGACCATACTAAGTACATAACTGAATTCATCAACAGAAGCATCTCCATGTTACCACAGAGATTAACTTTTTTCTTCTGTATCTCTTCAAGATTAAAAGTAAAATTACATTTCATACCTGTTCTGATTTGAAGACTGAGAAGGTGATTGGTCTAAACAAAGATGTCTTTACTACAAAGGTACTGCACTTCATGTCTAAAGAAAAGACAATCTCAGCATTTTACAGTTGCACAAGTAGTGAGATAACCTACCACTGACTGTCACAAGCAAACAATGGAAGCAGCCTGAGGTGTTGTTTGTAGCAACTTTACTTCTATATGAAGAGAAAACATCTTAACAGCAGCACCAACTCTTTCTTACTTTTCAAAGTCTGAATATTTATCAGCTTACCCTTTTCTTTGCACTTTAGAAAGCAAACTACTTTCAGCTTCAGAACTATAGAGTTTTCCACACATAACCTGGTTATTATCAAGTGATACACAAAATCACATCAAGATACACATATCCTGACACATACACCTGAAGTTTGAGGAAGCTGTAGCAAAAAGCAACTGAAGTAAAGAGAACGTAGAGCAAAAGCATACCAATGACAGCAGGGCACACACCAAACTAGAAACCAGTTCTTCTGTCAGATACAATGTTGAATAAAGCTGTTTATGCTCTGTAGCTTCCACTTCAAATGAGGAACCTAGTAACACAAGATAGTATTTTCAAGTGTTATTTTATCAAAAAATGCAACTGCACTGTGGAGTCCTATGCCAATCTACAAACAAGAGTCTTGAACATAAGATTTTGAAGTGGGAGATACTTTGACACTAGAGAAAAGCAGCACTACTCCGTAATCAAGGCACAGAATGTCCTGCCTTGTCAACAACACATACTATAAGGTATAAACTCCTGCATGAACACAAGATAAGCAATTTATAGCAATTATGCAGCCATTTAGACTTTAGAAATGCCTGAGCCATACCCCCATTAGATATACTGCAAATGTTGAAGAAAAAAGGAGAGTTGATGTGAACAGTTTTCTGCTTTACTTGTTACCTAACCTTTTTTCCTCTGAAGCCACAAGGAAGCAAGTGAGCAGTGGAGAAGGGACAGAGAACGGCCTCTTTCAGCTGCACTATCAGTTTCTGTACAAAAGACCATAGTTGTCTTCTAGCTTGGAAGAAAGGACTATCATAAGTTACCACATGCAAGTTACGGAAGTCATAACACACAGCAGCTGAATTTGGCAGGGGGGTGAGGAGAGCTGGCTTTTGGTGTGCATTTTTTCGGGGTGTGGTTTTTTGTTTGTTTCAGGTTTTGTTTTCTGAGTTTTTTTTTTTAAATAAAGACTAGTGAACTCTAAGTTGGTGGAAAACAAGAATTTTTTTAAACCCCAAACTAGCTTGGAAGAAGTCTACTGTCTGGCTGATCAGAATGGGTAATACGAGTTATCCTGCAGATAACAACTAGAAAAGTGTATTATCGCAGCAGCAAACATTGTTCTGGACTATGCCTATCCTCATAATGGCAACTATTCTTGAACATACAAAGCAAACATTACAACTATTGTGTATGATTTACTTATTTTCTAACACTCAGCTCCATGGGAAGACTTCCTAAGATTCATAATTGACACTTAACTGCACTCTGGAGAGGGTTATTATTTTGGGTCAATGTGTTGACTAGTTAAGATGCTCATTCTACTTAATCTGGTTAACTTGCAGTACTCAAGAGAAAGGATTACATAGTATTGAAATACAGCAGAATCAAGGCAAGCTTGTGGAGCCTACCGAACAGCTTGTATTCTGATGATATAGGTATCTTAAGCTAGATGCAGAGTATAAATAATACGAAGTGGAATGTTTTGCTTCTGTTCCATTCTAGAGTGCATTTTCACCTAATCTCTAAACAATTAAGTACTTTTCTTTAGATAACTGATGTGCTTACAGCCTATTCCACGCATGACTTTTCCTTCTGTTTGCTCACATGCTTGTGTTTAGTACCACAATGAACGAGATTTACCCAAAGAAGTTTTTCTGCCTCCTCCTAGTTGGATTTTATTAGGACTACCTACCAACCAGCCACCACTGAGACATTTAAAATGAACACTACCCAAGACAGAAGATGGGTTAGCTACAGAAGTTGATCAGGACAACTGCCAACCTACAGATGAAGCCTGGGTGCACACAATGCATTGCTGTAAAAGTCACTGAGCTCCCTGGAATTAACAAAACATGCATAAGCATTTTATGCCATATAGAAAGCATTACTCTGCAACACTGAAGGCAACTCCAGAACTTCTATTGTATCTCACAGCATAGGAGCTCAAAGACGAACCAGAGAGAAGAAAACATTTTTCACATGTTTAAACTGGTACTTACTGCCACAGGAAGCCACGAGACATTAACAAGAATCAAGGGGCTGGACTTTTTATTCAGGGGATGATCAAGAACAGCCAGAGCCCTCTTAAAATCAGTCTTGTTAAAGGTACTTAAACATTCAGCTTCAAGGTTTAAACCAAGCTCGACCATAGGAAATGGCAGCAGGGCCTAATTTGGTAGAGGGGATTATCCCATGTTTAACACCTAAGAGTTTATTTTTTCTGAATCACCCGATACCAGCTATTCTTAGAAAGAGGACACGAGACCAGAGAAGTCTCAGGCCAGTTCCCATGGAAGTGACAGGCAGAGGAAAGTTGTATCATTCATGAGTTAATGACTACCACAAAGCATTTATGTGGGGGACAGAGACTACTATCTATGTAGATTTAGCATTTCTCATCACCCAATTAAGTATTTTCCATTAATCTTTCAAGTAACATTACAGGTTTTGCCCCCCCACCCCACCCCGAGGATACAGTATTAAACTGATAGCAACATACACATAACTTTAAAAAGAAAGCCTGTGCCAAAAGCCTATGAACAGTGCAATCCCTGCTTTATAAAGCAGTAAGGTTTTGCCTCACTGTCTAGATACTGTTGGTACTGTTTATACTCCACACTTCAGCTAATTAACGTGCCATGATAGTTATAGCACTTGCTGCTTACAATGTTATTGAAAATTAAAGAGGTAGACTTTTCAGTTTTACTAGGAAACTTGATTGTCCCCTTATTTTTATTGAAAAATGAAAAGCATTTCTCAATAAGAGCTATTTCCATGCTGAAATTTCAGGCTTGTCTCTCAAATAAACCCCAGCATTTGCTCTAAAACGACTCTATGGAGCTGGGCCCACCAATGCAAAACCACCTTTTCTGCAGGCAAAGAAAGGACGTTCACTAGGAAAGTCGGAAACAGCAGTCCTGGAGGGTCAGGAATAACTGAACAGCAGACTGCCCCGTGGACAACAAGAGCCCATATGCACAGCACTCGAAATGACATAACCTCGGGTTTATGACAGGAGCGGCACGCTAAAATACACTTAAACTCTGACCACAAGTACAGCGGCGGTTCCCCAATAAAAACACCTACTTCCCCCGCGCCCCTACACGCAAACTCGGTTGAACCCTGTAAAGCAGTGACTCGCACTGACCCGCCGCAGCGGCGGACCGCGGGCAGCCTTCACCGCAGGGCGAACCGTTACCGCGGACACAACGGGCCCAGCCCTCACCTCAGCCCCGCCCGAGCCGAGCGGCGGCCTCCGAGCCCG
>NW_010972528.1:9054883-9055140 GCF_000737465.1 Haliaeetus leucocephalus | reverse complement strand
CCGGTCCCCCGCCACCCGCGGCCCCTCACCATGGTCGCGCCGCCACCACAAGCCGCCCCCACCAGGAACACCCCGCAGCGCCGCGCACCGTCATGTGACTGCACCGCCCCGCCGCCGCCTTCCCGTTGGTCCGTTCCGAGGAAGTGGTCCACTCCGGGCCGATTGGCCTAAAGGGCGATGATTGGCGGCGGGGCCGGCCAGTCCGCGGCCGAACCTGGTTCCGCGTCGCGGGGCCGCGCGCTGCGGGGGGGAGGGGG
>NW_010972528.1:8981129-9054767 GCF_000737465.1 Haliaeetus leucocephalus | reverse complement strand
GGGCGGCCCGGCTGCGGTAGAGCCCCGGGAGCGGCGTCTTCCTCCGGTGGGGCGGGCGGGGGGTGGTGCCCCAGCCGGGAGTCGGTGCCGTCCTCTCCCGCTGTAGGAGAGCCTGCGCGACGTGCAGCGCTCCCGGTTACTACGCACCGGCTCCAGCCGGCCGCCCCCGCTGTCGGGAGCGTTATTCCCGCCCGGGTAAGCGGGTCCAGCCGCGCGGTGCTGGGCTGCCCCGCGCCCTTGCCGCCGCCTGGCCGGGCTTCGCCGCTGGGCCGGCCTCGGCTGCTCCCGGCGGGGGGACTGGCGAGCCCCAGTAGCCTTCCCGGCACGGCAGCGGCAGCCAAGGCGTGCCTCGCCTCCTTGCAATGCCGGCCTGCCGTCGGTTTCCTTTGGTCCTGGTCGATGTGAGAAAAGCTATCGACCTTGCGGTACATGCGGTTAACGAAGGAGTCGTTTAAGGCGATGAAATGCAGAGCTACCGCTGCAAATTGTTAGAGAAAGGGCAGTGTTATCCTGTGTTTGCCACCCTGTTTAGCGCCCTTTCCCTAAGTGTGTGCTGCAGCCGCTGCTGGAGTCAGGGTGCTGGACGAGGTAGACCTTGAATCAGTTCCCGTCCTGCCATTCTTACTGTCTACTAACTGTGCTTTTGTTAACGAGGGCTTTGTATGCTGGGTGTTTTGCAGAAAAGCTGAAGAGTATCTGCGGCTGTCCCAGGTGAAATGCACAGGATTGATGGCTCAAATGACAGCAACAAGCAGTGCTGTGATGTGCCTGGACCTAGCAGCTAGTTTCATGAAACAACCAGTTGACAAAGTAAGACACAGTATACGACTTGGCTGACTGGTGCATTCTCCATAAGCCCTCTAGAATCACTGTTCTGTGTAGCGTATGTTGGGAGGAGGAAAGGGATAGTAATAACTGACATTAACCCTAGCAGTGTGCTGCTAAACGCAGAGTTAGACCTTTCACTACTCACAGTTTGAAATGGTAGACTGAAGATCAGTGCCGTAGTCACTTCACAAATTCAGCTTGCTTTGTTATAATTTCAGCTCTTCTAGTAACAAATAAACTACCAGCAAGGATATTAAATTTAAGATATGTCTCTTTTACTGTGGGAGGGAAGGAATCGGCTCCAAGGAATCCCTCTCTGTAGTCGTACCTGTAAATATCCATCTACAGACCTGCCAGGTAAATGGCACTGAGCTGCCAAAATAATGTCTGGTACAAGACGTTCATGATTGTCCATTTGCAGACAGAGGAGAATTGAATTGGACCTGACCCTGTGAGGAGTAGCATAAAAGTATTGCTCAACTCTTCAAGTTGCCCAGATCTTGGTTACCTTTGTTTTTAACCACCTTGTGATAAAAGGCCCATGTCATATTGTATGGAAAAGACAAGCCTCATTTCAGTGAAATGGTCTAAAAATAACACTGCATTAAAAGATGCAACATTCCTAGGTGGTTAGTCTTTCTGTGTGCAGTCAAAACTTACATCATTCTTTACACAAATTTGTTTAATATAGTAGTTGAACTTTATGGTGTTGCGTGGTTTCTCCCTAATCTATTTTGGTTGCCTGAATCTTGCTAATTCTCAGGGTTTGTCTTTGTCTTCTTGAAAGAGCTATTTTGTTAAACTCTCTGGTTTGAAGAAGACAACCTACCAGAGCTCCATGAAGTCTTTGGAGTGTTTGCTAGAGGTGAACCCCAGATTGGGAATGCGAGACTTGGCTGTGCAATTCTGCTGCACAGAGGCAATGAGCACCGCTTCAAAAATACTACAGAGGTGAGGAAGCTCTCATGAGCGCAATGGTAACCACTAGTAATATTCCTAGTTCATTAGATGCGTAAGGAGCTTGATGGTTTGAAGGGCCAGGTATCTCCCACTGAGTGGAGTGATGAGGTGAGTTCTAAGCCGTTTATCTAGGCTACTTTTTAGAATACATATTAGAAAGACTTAGTCTGTGAATCTCAGTAAGTCATTGTCTGAGTCCCAGTTCTTCAAGTGGGAATAGTATAGAAAATATAGGACTCTTAGTCACTGTGTTTGTCTATAGCATCATGCTGTCTTCCATGTCACAGTTCAGAAGTAATGCTCAACAGAAAGAAGTCCTCCCTTCTGGAGAATCAGATCTCTTACAATGAATAGTACCTGTAAAAACAAAAGGTAGAACAATTCAATGGAGATTCAACAGATATAACTAAAATTTTGCACTCTGTAACATCTACTTTAACAAGAGCAATCACTGAAGAGTTCTGTTCTGGAGTACTGTCACCCTGATAGCCCATGGTTAAATGCTGTTAGGGATTTAGAATATTCTGAGTTGCTGGTCAGTGAACAAAGGCTGTGTATGCTTGTTGATGCTTAATACAAACTAAAAAAACCAGCTTGGGGACAGATGTCAATAAAAAATTCTCTAGTGCTGCACATCCATCATGTCATTTTCTGTATTTAAGCCTTCATCTGTGTAATATACATATTAGAAGAGTCAAAGAAACTATAATTCTACCCTCTATAGGATGGATTTATGCAAAGCATCTCATTGTAACTTTTAGATGTAATGTAGAGATAAAAGTGCTGTGTGGATGGGGAGCACAAGACATAGATTTTACTGACCTGCAGTGACCCAGATCCCTAAGTTAAAATACCTTTAATTCAAAAAGAGGAGATGATCCTAATCAGATTGATGATCCTAATTAGATGATCCTAATTCCCTTCCCAAAAGAAGGGAATTCCCTTCTTTTCCCTAGTCTGTTTTGCTCTTCTCAGCCAGTAGCAGCTGTTTCTGCTTCACTGGGTTGCAAAGGAGCAAGTGATCCAACAGGAGACCTGTTTGACTGCTGAGTAGTGCCATGTGACAAATTCATTTCAACAGCTTCATTTGAGGCAAATGCACTATACAATTCTCTCTCTTATTGTTGCTCTAGGTATGAATCCAGCCTCTCTGAAGCACAGCTAATGGACCTTGATTTCTCAAAACCACTTTTTGTAACAGCTGCACTACTCACTGCATGCAGGTGAGTATAGCTTGAGGGATCTTTTGTGCGTTTAAACACCTAGTGAGACACCAAACTGACACAGTGCTTATGGTGTAAGCAGCTGATTCATTCAGCATGTCTGAATAGTCTGAAGGGTCTGCTTAGTGCATTATGCTGCCCTGCTCCTGGAAATGGAGAAGTCTCCAACCTATACTGCATTTGCTTTCAGGAGAAAGCAGAAGTATTATATAAAATATACAGAAAAGAATCTTGAGTTAGTTACCCTAAAATAAATGACATTATGTCTTCCCTAGTGTGTAAGTGTATGCTGTGGGTAATTCTATTAGGACACATCCATGTCAGTAGCTGAAGAACTTCTGTTAGTGTTTTGCACTTCACCCTCCTTCCTCTCAGCCTAACCAGCATAATTCCTTAGTAATATTTTCAGATTTAGTGGGGATTTTTTTCCCACATCAGGATAGATATGAGCTGGGCATAAAGCAAAAAGTGGCTTTTGGTGAGATACTGCTCATGGTGCAAGAATGGCTGCTAGCTTACTTCTGAGCACCAAGAATCAGCCATTCTGAAGAAGGAAAAACCTTTGGGAGATGGATCCAATAGCTTTAGGCCTGCATCAGCTTGAAAGATAGGTGTCAGGAGCACCTGACTCAGCAGACCCTTTGTAAGAATTTGCTTGCATGCAAGTATCTTCCCTCTCAGTATTATGCCTTGTAACAATCTTATTAAGTGATTCAGGTGCTGTGTTGCACAGCTCCTGACTAGTGTTCTTTTGACACAGAGGTCCCATTCAGCTTTTTGCAGTAGTGGGATTTTGTCCTGGTTCCTTCAAAATCTGAAAAGTACCTTTTCCTAATAGAATTTCCTCATGTAACTTGAACTAACCCTGGGTCTCAATTTCTGAGCTGTATTGAGTGAGTAGTGTAGGGGCCTGTTTTTTAAGCAAGTTTGTTTCTGAGTGAGACAAGGATTAGACAGGACGAAAACTCAGGCCTACCTTCCTCATTCTCACAGGCAGTGCTGGTATAGTAAATGTCACCCTTATCTGAGTGATAGTTGCTGGAGTGTTGCTTTGTACAGAGATAACAACTTTCTCTTGTAGGTGTTTGAAGCTAAAAGTGGACAAAACTAAAATGTTAGCTACGTCTGGGGTGAAGAAAGCAATCTTTGACAGGCTGTGCAGTCAGCTGCAGAAGATAAGCCAGCAACTCAGCAGTAAGTTTTTTGGCTTTATCCCTGTAAGACAGCATATCCATCGCCTGGCCTCACAGTGCCCCATCCTTTTCCACTAGTGATTTCATTCTGATCACTTTCAGCCAAACCTGCCCATCCATTCCAACATGTTTCCTGCAGCCCAGTTCCCAGTCACAGGAATTGCTTCTGGGGAAGTCACAACAGCTTAGCATGTGGCAAGGCCAAAAATAAGTATTTTTCTCTCTTCTCAAATGCTTGCTGCTCCTTATGTTCTCTGCTGCTGCAGTTTATTCCCTGCTTCACCTATACTAACTGACCTGTCTTGGATTCCTCCTTCTTGCTTGGTTTCTGCACCCTATTAACATGGCAAAATCACACACAAATTAACATAAACATCGTGCTACCTCTGCTGCTTTGACTGACTCAGTTCTGTGTTTTCCTTTCCCCCACTGCAGGATTAACAAGCCTAATCCTTGCTCTTCTAGTAGTAATTCAGCCATTACCTGACACCATCCCTCCACATACAGTGGGCAGACACGAGGAATCTTTCTCACCTGTTGTTGAACCTGCAGCTCTCTCCACTCCTTTTGTGGAGGAGGAAGATTGAAATATGCCACAGGTCTTCATGTCCTTACATCTCTGCTCCTTCCTACTTACATCCTTTTTCCTTTCCCAGGTTTTCATTCTTCCTCTCCCACTGACGGTACCCCTGTTTCACCCTGTCTTCATGCTTCATATCATGAAGTTTTCTGGAATGTGCTGCTTGAATCCAAACCCAAAAGCTGCTGCTCTCTCCATATGCGTGGACCTTCCCATAGTGCAGTGCCCTATAAAAAAAACCCAAAACCTTACCCCACCACTAAAGCAACTTGGAGTTTCTGTATCAGTTCAGGGAAGAGTGTGCATTTGTATATACGGACAGCCCCCCATGGGTTGTGCGCATCTATAATACAAAGTGTGGAAATGGGATAGAAGGGGAAGAAATAACTGATAATCCTGCCTGAGTAATCAAGAAGGGTAGCAGTGTGGTTTTGGGGTATGAACATGGTGGATCACTGTGGTTACAAATGCAGCAGCAGTGCAGCCAACCAGTCTGTGCAACCCTTGAAGTGTGTTGGCACCTCTGTATGTACAGCTTGGGCATCAGTCTGGACCAGGGAACTGCTCTGACTAATAGACAATACTTCTGGAAGGTGGCACTGCTGTCAAAGAATTGAATGTAGACCGCCACCCTTGAGGCCCCAAACGCCATGCAGAAGCAAAGCAACTTTTTTTTTTTTTTTTTTTTTTTAGATGATGTTCCACTGGCTGCAGAGACAGCTGAAAGCTTGAATGCCAACCTGGAGCATTGTGAGAAGGAAGATGGTAAGTTGTGTTTATGAACTAAAATCAGCTCACCAGAGCAGTCCTGAGCTTTAATGGTGCTTAATAATATTTTATCATAGAATATCTCAAGGTGGAAGGGACCCATAAGGATTACCAAGTCTAAATCCCTGTTCTTCACAGGACTACCTAAAACTGTATCACATGCCTAAGGGCATCATCCAGATGCTCCTTGAACTCTTGACAGGCTTGGCACCGTGACTTCTCTGGGGAGCCTGTTCCAGTGGCTGACCATACCCTCAGTGAAGAACCTTTTCCTAATCTCCAATCTGAACTTCCCCTGATGCAGCTTCCTTCCATTTCCTTGTGTCCTATGTTTTAGTGGTGTAATATGCCATAATACTCAGTTCACAGCAGCATACTCCAATTCTGCAAACCACTGGCTAATGAAAGGAAAAAGAGAACCTAGCAGAAGGACAGTGGTGTTTATACTGAGTAGTCCTAGTAGAATTAAAGACAAGTCTTCCATTCAGACACAAAGATGAAGAGGTGACTTCTGGCAGATGAGGAGAGCGGCAAACCACAGGATTAGATAATATAGTGCAAGACCCTGTGCTTGTGTCTGTACATTTGCTCACTGCCATGGTTATTGCCAGCGCCATGTTGCCCACGATGGCCTGTCATGGACTTTCTCCTTCTCTCATAGGATCTGAAGATGATAAGGAGATGCCATGTAAACGGCCAAAGACTGAAACAAAGCAAGACTATGAAGAATGGAAAAAGAAAATCCTGGAAAATGCTGTTAAGGCACAAGAGACAAGTAGAAGTACTGTCTCTGTAGTGCCACCTAGTAATATCACTGCTGCTTGCTCACAGTTTTAACTTTCTCTCTGCTCTAACAAGAGTTCAGTGGCATGAGTGATGGCTGCCTGGTAGCCAGCTAATTTTATTTACGAGCTAGTTTTTAAATATTTAAGAATGCTATTTTTAGTAAATGACATCAGAATTGAGGTGATTTTCAAGAAGCCTGACTACTTGCCAGGTGGGTACTGGAGCAGCTATAGCATTAGGTGGTAGAATAGCTTCATTCCTCTTGCTGCAAGAAGCAGGTAACATTCTAATGCCGTGTTAAGTGTAAATAAGTTGTAAGTTACATGCCCTTGTGCCCCTTACTGGAAGTAGTCAGTGAAAAAAGAGGGAGGGGACTAATGGTGCCTTGTTACACTGCAAAATCAGCAGAGGAATTATAAGACTGATAATTTTTATTTTTTTTTTTTACTGTTGAAGAAATATTGTTTAGTCACTGAATTAGACTTATTTTTATGACCTGTATGGGACTGAAGTCTCTTGTGCTTGTAACAGGTCCCAAATATTCCAAGAAACAATAAAGATAGTAGGAGGAAAAGCTTTGTATTGTATCAGGTTCTTGGCACTTGTCATATATAAAACCCTTAGAGCACAAAATAAAAAGACATACAGGAGATGTCTGTTCTTTAAGAAGGAAGATAGCCAGGGGACAAGGATCTTGTCTGGGTAATACAGTTTTTTTGCATCTCACAGTCACAAACTTAGCGAAGAGGAGAGAGTGCCCTGCCCTGTAGTTCTTAGAGGCAACTTCTCTGGTCCTACACTTCCATCCCAGCTACTCAAACTCCAATTTGTGTTAACTACTTTTTGAGAAAAAAAAGTCACAACTTTGGCTGATGTAACTATAATAAAACCAATCCAAGTCTTCTGCCCATTTCTCTTGCATGTTTTCTGCCTGGGATGTGCAAAGAGAAGTTAACTCATAAACCCTTGTTTCAAAACAGCTCAGAAAACCCTAAGTGTCCGTATGAAACAAGATAAATTATCTCATGTCTGAGCATTTAAGATTTAAAACACTGCTCCCATATGAGCTGCTTCTCAACAGTAATTTAATGGCTTGCCAAATGCCTCACTGCTGTGCATTACTTCCTGCTTACCTGGGTGACACTGATTGCACCAGGATTACGATAGTTGATATCATTAACTGCTTTATCTATCAGTGTATGGGGCCAGTTCTTTTTGTCATACTTACTTACTGTTCCAGTAACTCGCAGGTCACCTCTGGTTTGTTCTTTTAGCTTTTTGTAGACCTCAAAGCAGAAACATCCCATAAGGCTGCAGAGGTGGGTTCCATGGTACTGCAGAACAACGTGATGGCTGCCAAATCTAAAGGGATTTCTGTCTATTAGAAATGAAATAGTAATCCTGCTGGCCAGATGCACCTTCTCTTTGTAGAAAATGGAGAGGAGAGAGCATACATTTGTTGCCTTCTTAAAAAATAGAGGAAGGAGCACACAGTAATTGGAAAATTAAAACTTACTGGACATTTTCCTTTCACTTCTCCTCCCAATGCATAAAAAAAGAAATCACTTGAAGCCAACTTTAATTAGCAAGAGCTAATTTCATTCCAGATGAGAGTTCTGAAACGTAACAGTAAGTATTGGGGAACAGACTCCAAACAAATGTCTGATGTGCAGAGAAAGTACTGGATAATTAACCCACATTGAGTAAGAGCTGTAACAAAATGTCTGCCATTTAAAGTCTGATCCAATATGTAGCAGAGGGTCCTCAGAATGGGAGAGAATCCAACCTAGTACATTAGCATTCTGTTGTTAAGACCTGCTCAGAGATACTTTCAGGTTTGTTTGGCAGGGGCGTTAATTTAAACCAAAATGAGGAATAGGCTTGTTCCACTTTAATGGAATTTATTAGTATTAATTCAGAAATATACAGACCAATTAATATAATCACATTTAGCAAGCAGAACTACTGTGGAAGGAAAACATGAACTAAAGTGGGCCTTCACAGAAGGTGATACATTGTCAAGATTATTTTACTTGATTTTAATAATTTTGCTCTGTCTCAATTCTGGAAATGCTGCAGAAGCGCAGAATTCAGGACTATGCAAAGTGAGAAGCACTGGAGTGGAAAAGATAACTAGACTATGGTAAGCCAGTCTTACAAACCTCCTTATTAGCAACAAACACTTCTGCAGATTCAAGGGATGTGAAAGTCCATAAAGGTGAAGGGAGCTTTACAGTGATTTGATGCCTTTGCTGGAAAGCTAGTTTTAGTACTATTAGTTTCTGGTTTTCCTAGGAGCCCATCCAGCCCACACTGTGTTTTGCAGAATCTAGAATAGGAATAAAGGAAACCACAGGTTTAATAAATAATGTTATACTTTTAGCTAAGAGGTTGTAAGTGGCTCCAACTCTTTATACATCAGGAAAAAGTTTAAAATCCAAAATAAGTTAGTATTGTTAAGAAAACGTTTAATGTTCAAGAGCAAACTGGGGGAAAAAACAGGCTTCAACCTCCTAACTGGGCTAAAGGCAGAGTCTGGCAACACACCATTTTCCTGCCACTGAACAGCAATAAAACCTGTTTTGCATATCACACCATATTAGTTTCTCAGACTTCACTAAAATTGTCCAAAAGGAAAAAAAAATCCTCAAACTAGAACTTAGAAAATTAAGGGCTGCAGTCACAGCCAATGAGAAGCACTTACAAGTTTTAAATACATACAAAATGATGTCTGGAAATCTTTTCTGGACAACATGAGATCTTTCTGCATAGACCTAATGGTCATTAGGTGATTTTTATTTGTGGCAGTTTCACCTATCTCCCTTCCAACAGTTCAATCAATTCACCATCAGAAAAAGCAGCAGTGGACCGACTGACTTAATTTGTTAGAAAACAGGATTCCTCATACTTCCTAACTATGCAGTGACTATTTTTTAAAGGAGAGAGCAGAATTAAAGAAAAAAAATAAACAACAACCCAAAACTATTCAGTTCTGAGTAGCTGCAGTGAATCATCATCATGATGTTTGGAGGAAGAAGTTAATTTTTGAAAAAATAACAGAAGAAAAGGATATCCCATATCTTTTGTTCTATGTAACAAACATCTGAGGGAAAAATTGTGCCACTGTTGTGGCAATGCTCTGAAATTGATGACATACTTCAGTCATGAAGAAAGTCTTTAGAGATCCCATGCTTGATGTGAGAAACCAGAAAACTGACAAGGTGTTTTCTTGTGTAAACACACCAGCAATACTCTGCAGAATCAAAGCCTTCAGCAAGAAGTCAGCCCCAATAACAGCCATGTTTTTCCATCACTATGTACAACAAATAAAAACTTGTAAATACAAACAAGGTAGCTTCTGCTTTGAGAAATTATTTCAGTGCCTCTTCTTTGAGGTGCTTCTGGAACCTTAGCACTACCACACATAATATTTGAGGAGGACAAACCCAAAACTTTATGTTATAAAACAAAGGGGTAGAAATTATTGAAGATACTGAGTCCTTCCATGGCTTCATATCCATCTCCAAGAGTGGCAGATGCTTCATATAAGCTTAGGCAAGTTTGACAGACATACTCTGAAATCTCTTCAGCCTGTTAGCAGCAGCCACCACATAAAAATGTTTCTGTGAACAAAACAGAACAGTCCAAGTGTGAGTGCAGCTGAGGTAAAGGACCTTTTCTGTGGCTGACATAGATTTTTCTTCTTAATAAATCCATTTACCTCTAGTGACCCACACCTTGTGTGGACTGCAGTGCAGAACAGCTTTGTACTGGGGAACCACTGATGACTGCAGCGCAGATTGCTAGTACTGTGAATTTCTGCAGCATTATTACAAATTGTACAGTGATACGTCTTTAGATTATGTATTTTTTTTTAAATGCAAGTGCAGAAGTCTGTGACCAAAGAGCTGGAGCGCAGGAGTGGAAAAAGTGTAAGGCTCTGGTTTAACTCCTTGGCAAGGAATTACAACTCTCCAGTGACAAAAGAAAAAGAAATGGTCCTCACTGAGTTTTCTTCACATTTCCACAGGCTTCTTTGTAACAAAATCACTGTGTTCACCTTTCAGGATTGATTATCTATAATCCAATAAAGATTCCAATAGAAATTCTTATGTATCACTTCTTCATATAAAATTCAGTTCTGAAGGAGCATGGGGTTATCAGAAAGGTTCTGAGTTCTCTGGATGGGTTTAAGCCTAATTTTATCTCTCTCCCACACTTTTACTCTGCAATGAGAGGCACAAAACTCCCTTATGTTGTATCTCTACTCCCTATTGACAACGGAACAATGCAACTGTTGTCAATGGAAAAAATCTCTCCAACATGAAGAGAAAGAACATTTAATATAAGCTAAGTAGCATTTGAAGTCTCTGAACTTGTAAAGAAAAAAAAATACTAAATGCCAATCAGAAAGAATAAAAATTGAAACCAAACTTGCTAAAATTAGAAGCAGTATCATTCTGCAGGAGAAAAAACTTGATTTACAAATGAAAATAGACTTCCCAAACTCATATTTACAAGAAAGAAGCCTGTGGGCAAAAGTGAGCCAACGCACAAAAAAGGAGGGAATGGCTCTGTCTGTGTTGAGCTGATTTTCCCTCTGGAAGGAGATTTGCCAGACTTTGTCTATTTACCTTCCATTTTCTGTGAGCCATGTAACCCTGGAGCAACAACTGGGACTTCAGGCGAAGCTTGGACTTCTTGGCTTTGGCAGGTAGATTGTTTAACCACTCGTGCTTCAGACACTGCGTTGCACTCATCCGACAGCTGCAGGAGAGGAAATATACCATGTAAATCCAGCTACCCTCAGTGCCGTTTTCTCGGTGCTCTGTGCTCCTCAGTACTACTGATAAAGAAACTGCCTTAAATGAACCAACACAAGCGAGTGGAGATGCCTCCTGAGATGCTGTTCATCCAAATGCGTAGGTTGCTAAAGACATCCTGCACTCTCCAGTGTAAGGGGTGAGTGGTGTGAAAAGCTGCTGGTGGGTCTGCAGTGGGTTGATTGAGCTGTGGTTAAATGCTGTATTTTGCCTTTTTAGGGTTTAGTTTTAGGTATAGAGGTTTTTTCTTTGAAGAAGCAGCTGTACAGGTTCATCAGTTTATGTATCATTTTGTTATGTGAATGCAGAACTTTACTAATAGAATCAGTACATACAGAAAAATATTTGTGGTGTTACCTGTCTGTCCTCATAGTACAGGCTTATTCTGTGCCTCATATTTAAAAAGCACAATTGTCTATTCACCCTAAACTTGGATCAAGCTAAGCATACATTATATCCTGACATTCAACAATGGGCCCAAATGTGAAGGCCTATCCAAAAAGCTTTGAGAAATATATGGTAATAGAGGAAATCTTGGGGCAGAGGTGTTGAGAAAGAAAGTTTAATTTGCCTTTTTTCAAAACAAAAGCCTATGCCTAACACCTGAGCTCCGTCTGAGCTGTCACTGAGATGAGGAAAAGACAAGTCCTGCCTGCTCGCATATAATTTCAGTAGTCAGGGGAGGTAGGTACAGATCTTGCACAAGGCCAGACCTACTGTCCCAGCATGGCAAAGGTGCCTAGTCTGTAGGAGAGCAAAGGTTGTCCATGTACCCTGTGAACAAGTGGGCCAACTAATTGTTGCTCTTTGCATCTCACTGACAACACCCTTTTCTTGCATAGTCATTTCATTCACAGCTTCTAACCAGAAGTGTCCCTCTGGAGTCCCTATTCCCATTGCATAGAAAAAAAAAGGAAGACTCCAAAGCAAAGTTTACAGTTTCATAGCAAATCACCATCACAGTCTGAGAAAAAACCCTTTGTTGTCTCCTGCTGGCAATATGCTAAAGTTCAGTTTATTCTTAGCTTTTCATGTGACTTACTGTTCAAAATGTAATTAGTACTAGAATTGATTTGTCTGATTTAGGTAATGATCTGGAAGTTGTTAATATTCTAAGCACTCCTTTGAATTCCCCTCAAACACACAATCTGTTTTACTGTATGCATGATTTCCTGTTTTGATTAGTTTTGTATCGCTACTCAGCAAGAGAAAATTTTCTCTACTCATATGCCCAACCCCATAGCCATGGTCTGACATCACTATCATCCTCGTTCCCTCCAGTTATTTCATATGTGCAATCACTTTTTATTACACTGAAGCCAACACTGAGAAGCCACATGCAGATGCTCCTTAATATCTACCAAATGCACGTAGACTACTTTAGAAGAGAACAATGCATATTTTCACAGCTGCAGCTTCCATTTATCCTCTATGGCATTCAAGAGACGTTTTTGCAATTTGTCAGGGCTTGTCAGAATCCAAAGTAACAATACAAATAGCTTTTGCTCAGAGAAGTAATACTAAAGACAGATTCCTACACAGCAAATCCTTCCATATTTCCTCTGTTCTGCCTGTATTGATGCTACTGTGAAAAGCAACTTTCTTCAGTCAAGGTACACAGACATTGTGCTTTTAAATAGGGACTTTCAAATCACTGAGGAACTGCCCAGCAAGCACAGATACAGCATACAAAAATGTCACATATTAAGCTCCCATTGTCGGCTGCAATCCAAACAGTTGGCTAGGAGGAACTTAATATCATTAGGTGCTACTGTCCTCACGATCAGATAAAGAGGTACCTTTTCTCCTTCACAAGTAGTCTGGAAATGAAGTCTTTAGCTTCCTCTGATAGCTGTTCAAATGCTTCTGCATCAAAATCCCAGCTGCAATTGACTACATAATTCATTGTCTCTGCATCAGTTTCTCCCAGGAAGGGGGACAGGCCACTAAGCCTTAAAAAAAGAAAAGAATGGGAGGGAGATGAGTAGGTATTATATGCAAGATGTGTTTCTCCTGCTACGAATCCTCTGCTGTATAGCTGTTGTTAGCTTACGGAGAGGAAAGAATCTTAGCTATAGGGGGGTTCCAATTCTCAATCCTTGCCAAGATAAGCCAACAGTTTGGAGCAGTAAAGTGTTGTAATGTTAGTGTTACTCTCTAGCAGTTCACTCAGCTATGTCAGGGAGCACTGTTAATAGATCCCCAAGAAAATTAATTCCATGGGGATCTAGGTGCATACTTCAGTGCTTTCCCAGCTAGGAAAGCTAGGGGGACTCAAGCACTTTCCTAAATCAAGGCTCATATCCATATTTGGCTTGAATTAAACAGAATTCTGAACAATAGTATGCTTTTTTTCAATTAGTCTCTAAGCCCAGATTTATTGCTTCAGTCATTTATAACTTCATTCAGTTGGGTTTTGGCTAACATACAAATTTAAACCAGAAATGTATCCAGTTCACAGAAAGCATCTGTGAAAGATTCTGAGACGCAAAGTCAGCGACTTTGGACAGACAAGCTGTCCATGGCCACCATCCAGCTATCAGAGAAAAGTCTGACATTTTTTAGACCCATGGCCTAACACCCAACTCTGTGCAGATGCACACCAAGTCCAAGCTACTAAAATGATCAGATTGCAAATTTGAAAATTAACTCAAGTCCTCGGGAATGCAATCAAAATGAAAACTCTGACATGCTTTGGGCAACTTTTCTGAGTAAAAAAAGACCTGATCCATTTTGCCTTGCTAAATAAGGTGGTCAGGGAGAAAAACATTTACGTATTTATGAAAAGGGTTATTTGTTGTTTAGACCCTTTGCGTTAAGAGCTGGGGTTTTTTTTAACAGAATGAATTAGGAGTCACAGCCAGATGGCCTCAGTGGTTGCTGCATTCCTGCTCTGCAGATACCCTCCCCACTGGTGTGCTCTTGCAGAGCCTCTGGTGCTATCACCACAACCCCTCGCAGGGTTACTCACAACATATACGTGATGACGCCTACACTCCACATGTCCGTTGGGAAGGAAACAAAGTCATAGTTCACCACTTCAGGAGCCAAGAACTCTGGAGTTCCAAAATTAACCTTCAGTTTCTCACGAGGTTTGTACCTTTACCAGAAAGGGACATCAGTGGTGAGCGCAGGCTGGGGAACACATCTCACATTTGTAAAAATCAAGGCATGTCTTTTTGCCATTGTGAGCATGGCAGAGCGAGCAAAGCAGACTCCCCAGGCAATCAGGACAGCATTAAAGTCTTTAAAGAATAAATTGGTGAATTTTGCTGTGACTTCATGTGAACATACCAAAAGCTATCCCTTTGCCAGAGCAAAACCAGAAGGAAGACCAAGGGCAATAAAACCTGCAAAGGCCTCCCCCACAGAGTGACAGCAACTTTACTCTCTGCCAGGCTTCAAGCTTTCCAGCAGATGTTGTCCAACATAAAACAAATAAAGCACCTTCCATTACAACAGGTTTGGAGAACATTTGCTTAATGGGATGTACCCAGCTACAGCTCAGGGTAAGGGTCTGTGTAAAAAACAGGAGCACAATGTAACTGCTAAGGTGGGACCCTGAATAGGATTATTTGGGCTTGGTAACAAGTTAAACAGTGCTCCCATATTGGGAGAAAATGATTCTGTTCTATTGCTTAAAAAGGAAAGGTTACAAAACTGAACCAGTAATAATTGTCACTGATGGCAACTGGAGTTACATCAGTGTCCAAACAGAACAAACCATTAAAGCATTGCTTTTACATCTCTCTCTCCTGGAAGATCTCGTTTTCAAAATGGCTTTAGTAGAAGTTTGCATCTTTACCCTCCCAATTTAAAAAAAAACAAACCCAAAAAACTCAGTGTATCTATTTCTGTTTTCATAAAATACTTCTAAAAGAAAAAAGTTCTTGCACAGATACTTACATATACTCACATAGGTACATATATGCATGAATGCACCAGGTTTTGGGTTAAGAAAAGCCACAAAGGATTTAGAAAAGAAATAGAGAAATGTTGTTGTTCTTGCTGTTATACCAACAGGAATCATTCCTTTTTTTTCTATGGGAATTGACTTATGCTCTCACAGCCTTCATTTAACAAACACACACGAGCAAAGTAAAAGAATGGAGAAAAGCCTGTATTTCTCTAAGGGCTTCCTGTTTCACATGGGATGGCTCAAACATGCCCCCCCCCCCGTTTGTTTTTTTTCCTTCAATCAACTTATCTATGTAGAGTTTAAGCAGATAATTTACACAACCAGAATCTGCACAATAAAACCCAGCAATCAAGAAGTCTCTGAGAGCCCTCACAGAGTTCCTAGAGTAAAAGCTCTACATGGGGAATCATTTTGAGATAATTATAACAGCAGTATAGCTTTATTCAAACAGAAATGTTATTTGAAAAAGTAAATAGATAATTAACACACACAGCAGAAAACTCATGCCTGCAGCAGCATACTGCTTAGCTCACTCACATAGCAGAATCACTTTAGAGCCAAAATGCAAAAAGAAACCCAAAACCAAAAAACCAAACAACCCAACCCAAGAACTACCAAAAACATGTCAGAGGTTTGTGGGTTTGTTTATGTTTTGGTTGTTAAAATAAATTCTTAACTGAACTCTCTTACCTCCTTGCTAATCCAAAGTCAATAATTTTAATCTGGTTTCCTGTGTGATTTACACATAGTATGTTTTCAGGCTACAAAAAGAGAAGAGGATATTTTGAGTTAAACGTGACTGTTTGGGAGAGAGATCTAGCAAAAGAGTATAAAAGTCTCAGATTTTAATAATTTTTAGCATAATACTTTTCCTTCTATTCCTATCATGGTAGAGAGAGATTTGACTGGCATACTGAGTTAGTGAAAGGTTTGGGTTTGGACTTCCCATAAAGAAGTTTAACTTCTGTTCCTGTATAGCAATATTCCTATATTTAACCATAATGACAGATTTTGAAATGGAAAGGCCCCCCTGTATAAAATGGTAGAGTCAGTCTGATGGTTGAGGCTTACCCACTGGATTTACTTCTTAAATATAAAAGTAACTCCATATAAAGCCACAAGAAACAGGTCAAATGCATCCTTTGGTTTGCCCATGAGGGCAAAATTTTGTTTTTTCCAACGAGAGTATTTTTCAAGGTGGAGATGGGGAGGATGATGGTGTTCAAACTTATTACAGCTGGAGAACTGTTGTATTGGGTTGGTGTGGCAACATTTTAATAGTGGGGGGGTTACAGGGTGGCTTTCTTGAGAAGCTGCTAGAAGCTTCCCCCACGTCCAACAAAGCCAATACCAGCCAGCTCTAAGACGGATCCACCGCCGGCCAAGGCCGAGCCCATCAGCAATGGCGGTAGCACCTCTGGGATAAGAGATTTAAGAAGGGAAAAAAAGTTGCAGGGCACACAGAAACGGCAGCTGGAGAGCTGAGTGAGAACATGTAAGAGAAACAACCCTGCAGACACCAAGGTCAGTGAAGAAGGAGGGGGAGGAGATGCTCCAGGTGCCAGAGCAGAGATTCCCCTGCAGCCCGTGGTGAAGACCATGGTGAGGCAGGCTGTCCCCCTGCAGTCCATGGAGGTCCACGGTGGAGCAGATATCTACCTGCAGCCCATGGAGGACCCCACGCCAGAGCAGGTGGGTGCCCGAATGAGGCAGTTACCCCATGGGAAGCCAGCACTGGAGCAGACTTCTGGCAGGACCTATGGCCCCATGGAGAGGAGCCCACACTGGAGCAGGTTTTCTGGCAGGACTTGTGACCCCGTGGGGGACCCATGCTGGAGCAGTCTGTGCCTGAAGGACTGCAGCCCATGGAAGGGACCCATGCTGGAGCAGTTTGTGAAGAACAGCAGCCCGTGGGAAGGACCCACGTTGGAGAAGTTTGTGGAGGACTGCCTCCAATGGGAGGGACCCCACGCTGGAGCAGGAGAAGAGTGGGGAGTCCTGCCCCTGAGGAGGAAGGAGCGGCAGAAACATGTGATGAACTGACTGCAACCCCCATTCCCCGTCCTCCTATGCTGCTGGCAGGGAGGAGGTAGAGAAATCAGGACTGAAGTTGTGCCTGGAAAGAAGGGAGGGATGGGGGGGAAGGTGTTTTTAAGATTTGGTTTTATTACTCATGACCCTATTCCGATTTGATTGGTAATAAATTAAACTAATTTCCCCAAGTTGAGTCTGTTTTGCCAGTGATGGTAATTGGTTGAGTGATCTCTCCCCATCCTTATCTCGACCCAGGAGCCTTTCCTTATATTTTGTCTCCCCTGTCCAGCTGAGGAGGGGGGTGATAGAGCAGCTTTGGTGGGCATCTGGCGTCCAGCCAGGGTCAACCCACCACAACTGTCTACAGGCCAACCAGATCTAATATCATTTGTGTAAGGCACTGTATAAACAAGCAGGGAAAAAAAAAAAATCAGTTGGTATTTCTGTTCAAAAAGATCGGTTATTAAGGGGCCATTAGGAAAACATTGTCATTTTACTGCAGTTCAGTTCCAGGCAGTAAAAAGCACAAACAATAGGCGGATGATTGAAGAGGTATTTGAACACAGTTACAAGGGGTAGGGGGAAGTGGAGGGAAGACTGCAGGCATTTCTAGCCAAAGAGGGTTTTGGGTGTGGGTTTTTTTCATTGATGACAAAAGGGAATTGTTTAATTCCACACAGAATGAAAAGCTTCTGATTTAAGAGAGACAAAAAAAACAGAATCCTGTTCATTTCACTATTCTAAGCAAGCTACCAAATAGACATTGAAAAAAAGGTAATGAATCTCTAGACCTCCATTCATTGTGGCTACTGAATTAAGTAAGTCTATTCCTTTATGACATAAGTCCATGAAATAAGAAATGACTCTTGTAATTAGAGACTCTGTGGTAGTCCAAACCATAGCATTGCTAAAGAGCAGAGAGCACGTACTACTGACCTTCAGATCTAAATGGAGAATATAATGCTGGTGCAAGTAGTGGACTCCTTCACAAATCTGTTTGGTAAATAGGATCGCATCCAACTCAGTTAGATTGTAGTTTTCATCTGTGATCCGGTCAAATAATTCACCACCATCAAGACTAAAATTTTGACATAGAAAAGTGTTAAAACCCCTAAAATTCCTTATTAGCTCTATTTATTTCCAAATTGGCAACTTAGGCTCTCTAATTTACCAAGGGTCCTAACAACATGTCCAATATAAAGTGTATCAGTAGTCTCAGTGACTTCAGGAGACTTATTTCTGAGTGTAAAATTAAGTATCAATCTAAATTAAAAAATGGAAAAGTTGTCACTAACATTTGGGGGGGGGGGTTCTGATGGGGACCTGAAGAACCTACGGAGAGTACCAAAGTATCTATTATTTGCTCATCTTATTAGTCTACAGAAAAAAAGTCTGCAACCTATAAAATTTACTAAATGAAACTTCTCAAACTGAAAGCTATTTAAATGAGCTGACAATTGAACTTAATTCTGCACAAAAATTAAGAGAAAATTACATCAGACATATAGCTCTGAAAAGGTTCTGCAAGGTAAAAACTTCAGGCATTAATTTCAATATACACATTTTAAATGTCTTATCATACTTATAGTTGCTATTTAATTTTGTATTCTTTTTTCTTCATGTCATTAACAATTAGTTCTGTAGCAGAAACTCAGTTTTTAGGTTATAAAACTTCAGGTTTTTGTAAAGCAAGATGCCACTACACAGAAAAGGCAGCAGGTATACATCATGAAATCTCCCTCTTGTGAATTCCATGTTAGATATAGAACAAAATTCCTATTTAGCTTCAAATGGGGAGGCATTTTTATTAATCCCAAAATTATTCAAAGGAGGCAGACCATGCACTAATCACCTTCCTACCTTCTCCACGTCTTTTCTAATTCTACTTAAAACACCTCACTCCTCTTGTCTGAGTGTTTCACCTTCACCCTCTCCCTAGTATAAGCTTTTATTTACCCATGACACTTTCATGTAATTTGGTAGCTAGGGACAATGATGGAGCCTGTAAGTGAAATTTAAATGAAAACTGAACCATAGTGAAGTTCTGTTCATTAATAATCTTGTAATTTGTTTCATACTCTTGAAGATAGCTGCCTTTCTTATAATTTGTTTAAGCTGTAATCTTGCCAAATATATAATTTTTAACCTGAAGAAGTTACCTTTAAAACATTTTTTTTTTCCTTCTGAAAGTGAAATCAACTCACTCTCAGGCTGGGAAACCATTCAAGTCTTCTTTAGACCTCAGAATTATCATTCCCTATTTCCTTTAGTGACCTGAGAAAACCCAAACATCTGACAATTCCTGAGATCATTTAAACTTACTATTCCATAATCAAAGTGATATTATTTTTGGCTTCGAACGCATCATAAAGCTGGATCAGATTCACGTGATTTAATTGGTTCATGACATTAATCTCATTTTTTACTTCCTCCTGAAAAAATAAGTTAACAAAAAATGAGCAAAAAACGCTTCTTAAATTCCAATACATTCAAATTCAATTATTTGTAAAAGCCAGTAACAGCTATACAACAGGTCTCATGTGGACAGCAGGTTTAATCACAAACACGGGAGATGACAAGCAGTCATATAAAGTCCAAGCTGCTACTTACTAACACAGATTTTACAGTATTTGATACTACCCAACAACAAGATACTGGCTTTTATGGGCTGATTCAGGGAAGTGGTTTTAAGGTGCTTGCGACAAGGCCAGGTTTAGTGTGTGCTCACTTGGGTTCACAGCAACATAGTTACCCTCTCTTTTGCTCCTTTCACTTTTATGATTTTGGCTGCCAGGCTGAGACCAGTTGATATTTCCGTGCACTTGTGAACTTGCCCAAAACGCCCCCTGTTGATACCAAGGAAAAGATGAGAAACCGGCTTAACACAGCTCACCACAGGAACTTTTCATACAACTATTCTTATCATTGATTAAAAATAGCACAGTACAAAGTGAACAGAATCAGGTGGCCAGCAGCATGAATCTCCTCTTTCTCTCAGCTTATGAAGGATTAGTTTTATCTTTCCAGCCAGTTGTTCAATGCTTACAGTAAAATATTATGCCCCCTTTGTATTACTACATTTCACTGTGGTATGATGACCTGATGATATTCTTTTTCAGTTCTGTAACTGTATCCGTTTGCTGTCCTTCAGTGATGCATTAGTGGGTATATTAACAAGGATATTTCTGTCCTGATCTCATAACTTTTTACATGACTAAAAGACCAGTAACTATAGCCACGCCACAGAGTGCATTTCTTGCATGTTGTAAATTCTCCCCCGTGTCACCCAGATATGTTAATGCCCCTTGGGATGATTTCTAAACACCATCTTCTCTGCTATTGCATCATATTGCTTATACTTATTAAGCCATATTTGTACTTGGATCAACCTGTAAATCAAACCTTCCTGTCAGATAAGTAAGGATACAAGAATACAACGGCTGAAGCAGCTGCAGACTTCCTATGAATGAAAACTAAACATAAGGTCAAAATAATTATAACTTCTCCCTTATTTTTTTTAATGTGCAGTTCAGCATAGAAAAAAGATTAGGAAGTTGCCTGACCTAATGGGCTTTGCTGACTTTCAAATGCTCTGAATCTGTCTGCCTGAAGGGTACAGGTTTTTCTCACGACACCAGCTGTGGCCAGGATTATTATAACAAATGCAAAAAACAGTCATCTAAGACCACTGTCAGGCATCTGAAAATGGAACTGGGGCAGAAACCAGTCATCTAAGGGACACCCACACACCCCCCAAAATCAACAGAAGGTTGATAGAAGGAACCCAGCAACTACGGTAGCCCAAAAGGTCTCAAGGATGAACCTGCTCACTATGGCTGCAGTGAGCTTGCATGTGCCTCACCCACACACACTTGGGGCCATCTGAAGAAGATAGCTCTAGCTCTCCAGCTAACCGAATTTCTCTGTGCCTTGGCTACCAACAGCAGTACAGCATTAGGGACAGGGATACTTACCCCCCCAGTACTTCGTGACGACACACCGAGTAGCACATTGTCACCTCTGTTTGCTTGACACTCACTATGCGATGTTCGAAAGGAGCCGGAGGAGAAGGGCTGTCATCTAAAGAGGAGACAAGCTGGTCATTGAGATGTTTCTGCACACATCACTGCACTCAGTTTCACCTCCCTTACACCAATGATTTCAATTCACAGGACACGCGCATCACCTTGTGTTTGCTAAGTGTAATGAGAAGTCTCAACTGCCTTCCGTGCTCTCAGTAGCCACACCTCCAAAACCATACTCTTGTGCTCCCCCCACCTTGGGCATCACTGTTCCTGAAGGGATGAGCCCAGTTTCTCAGACAGGCATTACTGACACAGCCCTCAGTGCTTCTGTGGGCATGAGGTTCTACAGGAGAGATGCTGGGGGCCGACACAAACGCCTGGACAAGCCAGCCTCCAACTGCTGCCGATAAGCTGCTAATGCAAACACTCAAAATAGAACTTTATACTAAAGTGCACTGCCCTCTCTCCCATCTTTTCGCTTTGCTTCATGTTCCCCTACCACACCATCCATTTTTCTTCTACTGGAATTCAGACAAGCACTAAAGGATCTGGATAACATTAAGCATGTGATTCTGTCTCTATTTTTAAGTGGCATGCAAGTAAAATAACCATTGCGTTTCCAGTTAGCCGTAAGAAGGGAGGTGCTGAAAATATCCAAAATCTCTGTTATCTCAAGTGAGGGACTTTTACTGCTAACACCCTTTTACAGATGAGAAATAAAGGCCCAGAACTGAGAATAGAATCCCACCTCCTGAATCTCAACCCTGTTTTTTTTAAACACAGTAAACCCACTGGACACCTTTAGAAGATCAACATCTTCGTTCATCCATTAACAGAAGAGGTCACCTGAAAAAAATGTCTGGGAGTTTGAAAAAATTACACTTGATCTTCTTTTAATCGTTATATGGCAGCTGGAAGGACCAGCACAAATACCCAGCATTGATAAATGATGACAGTTATTGGTAAAATCAGGAAGTTCCTCCTAGCAGCAAGATTTTTGCAGACAATGTCCAAGTTAAAGCTGCAGACATTAACATTATAACTATGAAGTTTCATCAGTTTGTGGGAAGCTAAATCAGTCAACCATGATACACTTAATGGCCAAGTTTTTCTAGGGTAAAACTTCCATAAACCCACTTTTGGTGTCCCCCATTCAAAGCAATTTTACAATTAATCTCAAGATATCTTGGGCTGCAATTTGTATTCAACTCATCTCTAGCCACTGCTGAGAAAGCCAGATCCAGGTCAGGACATCTACCCATGTATGTGCATTCTGGGACATACACATACTTATGCTGCCAGGAGAGAGTACTCCCTGAAACAATGCAATCAAGTGTTCACACAGTAACTGAGGACAGATCTATGGCCAATAACACAAAAAAGACCACAGCAAGATACTACTGCAATATTTTACTGCTCTCTGGATCTCCATAGCTGTTAAAGCATACCTGGATTTGCAAACTCTATGTTAAGGAATAAATGCTTAATCTAAAGAAAATAGACTTTTTCAAAATTACTCATACTTCTGATCACACATATACTTCACCTAATTTTATTTTAAAGGAACTTTTTTCCCAAAACACACTTTAAAAGGAAAATCACTATTGAAAGAATTTGTACAAATGGTAATTCATTTGTTATTTACATAGTCAAAGATAAGTGGCAAAATGCTCTTCAACTGCAGGACACAGGTCGTCTACTGAGCACTGGTCCAGCTACTATTGTATATATAAACACAAGTAGCACAAAATCCTTAACATAAAAGTTTCCGAGAGTAACTGCGAGCAACTTACCGACGATCACTTCATCCTGTGTGGGAAGCTCTTTGCTAGCTTCCAATGGCATAGGCTTCTCTGGTGCCATTCCTGTACACTGATGAGCATCACTTTCACTTCCCCCTGAAGATGCAGACTCAGATTCTCTCCTCTCAGAGTTGCTATGTGTCAGGGATTCTTCTGCTTTTGCTGTTTCTTGATGGATTTTCACTTCTACCCCCACATCTTTTGTAGGCTCCTTCACAGATGTATTCTGTGAGGTTATGGGCTTGCATTTTAATTCCAGTTTCTCTTCAGCCTTTTTACCTGGTTTGGGCTTGCTCAGTAATAGCTGTTGCTTCCCTGTTTGAGGTGCAAGTTCATTTTGCTTATTGTCTCCTTTCACTTCTTTATTTGGCTCAACGCTGATGTTTTTAGGACTCTGCTGAAGTTTTAATTTGTCAGGTAGCTGTTTGACTCCTTCCACTTCTGCTAGTGTGGAGGATGGGGATTTTACTTTGGGACTTTTACCTCTGTGATCATTTAAGTTTCCTTCCTTGGTCATCTCCACCTTTTCTTTCATTTCAGTCATATGTACATTGATGGATATCCTGTAGAGCAAACAGTTGACATTTTGTGCGGATGACTAGCCTTGCTTTTGTAACTTGGGGGGGGGGGGGGGTGAAGGGCAAAAAACTATAAGCTTCCAAACCCACAGATTTCTACAGCATTAAAGAAATCTAGCCATATCAATCCTCTTAGGAAATACTCACAACACTAAGGGAAGAGCATCAAAAAGCATGCTGATGCTTTTTCTGTGTCCTCATCTGTGTATATGCCTGCCTTCTGCTGAACACAAAAAGTCTCATACTGCAAAGTGTTAATCCCACATTTGAAAGCTTACCCACTTTTTGCAACTATTACAGTTGGTCCAATAAAATACCACTATTTGGGCAGAGAAGGGGTAGTGATTGCCTTCACAAATTACAGGCTAATTATCTAAATGGCTGACTGCTCATACAGCTCTACAAATCCAAAGGTTTCCATCCATCCCAGTCCTATTCCAGCTGGCTGACTTGCACACTCAAACTTCTGTGTTTGTGTCTTCTGATGGGATAGTACTCTTTCCACAGCTTTCTGTTAAAAATATAACTTTCATAAACTCTCTCACACCATCAATACTATTTTCCTTGGCATTCTAGCTACTGGAAAAGTTTAATAATTTTTTTTTCTTCTTGTGTTGCCTAAAAAGAATACAGGTTAAAACCAATTCTCTATGTTCCTAAAATCCATCAAAGACATTCATGTGATAATTTTTGAGTCAACTGTTACTGCTCCAACTGTCATGAGCACACAGCCTGATTTCAGTGAGACTGAATTGCAACTTGTGAAGTTGTAAAGTAGATTTTATACAACACCAAGTAAAGAAAATTTCTGATGTCTAGAAGAGAACGTACCTCATTTTCACAAAAGTTATTGCCTCTTTCAGTGGAGCAACTTTATTACAAGAGATGTTATAAAGGAAAATGTTTCTGCTTTTGCATAACTAGAGTCTGAAGTTTCTCATTTTCAGCACCTTTAACACCCTTGCATCGTGCTATGAATCTAAAGCTGCACCAGAGTGAGCTGAGCAAACACTTCCACTGCTATCTAGACAAGCCTAAACTCGGCAGGACTCTTGGGCATTTCTCCAAGCAGGGGAACACTATGTTCTTTTGACGCTTCTGCGTGGGCTTACAGACTTCATTAAAAGTTGCATTCATTTTAGAGAGGCATTTACCACCCTCATGAGACTTCACACACAAAAGCATAATAGGTACCCTGTGCAGGAAGGCTGCAGCTTCCCCTGGGGTTTACTCAAGGTTCTGCCTTCCAGTTGTGTGTCGGCCTCCCTCCTCCCCAAACCAAAGCCTTTGGTGCTCAGACACCCGCCCTGTCCAAACCAACCAGCTGCTTCAGAAGCTGCTGCCTATCCCCAACTTCACGGCCTGGCACATCATGATCAGCCAGCACTGACTTCCAAGGGGTAACAGCAACTGTTCCTCCACAGCTTCACAAACACCTTGAGCCATCCCCCGCCTGACAGGCAGAGCCTCCAAGGCAGCACTCCAGCAGGCAGCTGGGACAGACCCACTCCAGCTGTTGAGGCACAGTGCCTACGGCTCACCGGCCAGAGCCTAAAACCCGCGGGGAAAAGACACGGAGGTCCCTCTCTTCTTGGTGTTGTTACAGCAACCAGTTTGGAGGTAACAACGTCTATAAACTGTACACAAAGTTGTTCCTGAATGTTTGAAAAAAGGCCACAGTAGTGAAAGCTTCTACTTTCTCCTGACACATCTTGACACTCGGCCTCTTAGGAGAAAAATATCCCAGCGTGCCAGTCTTCGCAATGAGCCCTTTCCCTCATTGAGCCTATGTGCCAATATCAGGACAGCTTTCATTCATTTTGCTAATTTATTCTTCATTCACTTTTTTTTTTTTTTTTAGAGAGTCCCATAATCCCAGTAGAGGATTGCACAGGAAGATTTAAGTGTCCACCCTATATTCACAAGTACTGCTACAAATCAGAAGTCTTCAAATTAGCATACACATAGTGTCATGTTCTTGTCCGCGTTTCAGACACTGATTTGTACATATGAACAAGGAAATTCCACACACAAATATATGTATGTGTGTGTGTATGTATGTGTGTGTGTATGTATGTGTGAGTGTGTCTATCACCAATACGTACATACACATATATAAACAACTTTATATCCACCAGCTCAGACAGAGAAAGCATAGCAGTTAAAATTTGCCACAGAATTTCCATCTGTTGGGGTTTGGTTGGTTGGGGTTTTTTGGTTGTGGGTTTTTGGGTTTTTTTTGGTGTGGGGGTATTTTTTAAATTAAATAAATGGAATTAAAATCAAATGCTAAATAAATAATTCAAAAGGAAATGGATTATAAAAGACATATTACAAAACACTTATATGAGTAAAGATTAGGCTAATAGAGATTAATAAATGAGCAATCTGGTCATATCTTTAGGTAACCAAGGCATTAAAAAAACCCCACAAAAACACCAAGGACAGCAAATGAAACAAGTTGTTTGTTTTTGTCATATATGAGTAAATATCTCAAATTCCTTTCATCCCCACAGTTATAGAAACAGAAAAGTTGGACAGGAGTGAGTGGTTTATAAATGTCCAACTACCTGAGCTATACTAGGGTGGTCACCTTTCTACCTCTAATACACAGAAGCCCCGATAATATAAAAAATCTCCCATACATCTAGCCCTCTGACTCCTTGGCTTCATAGAAACTTACAAAGGGCCCTTGCTGCTTTGAATTTTTTGCCTTAACCATTTGTAAGGTCTTGCCACTCCTATCCCAGCATGGCTTTTTTTTCCCCTGGATCATACCTCAGCAGGAGCTGCCTCCTTTAATGACCTGGCTTTCCTTTTTTTTTCCTTCTAACACGTGAAATGGTTTCAGATCACACAGAAAGCTACCAGCAAGGCCATTACCTGGTATGTGTCACTTCACACCCTGTGTCAGCTATAGCCTGGGATGTGGAAGGCACAGCTTCCCGGGATGCCGCACTTGATGATGGAGGTTTGTTTTCATTCTCTCTGAGTTTCTGATGAACAAGCTGTCTGTGGCACTTATCTAGGCGTGGGGCTCTGTCCACATCGTCTGCTTTAGCAGGAACATTTTGGTTGCCTACATGGTCTTGATTTACGAAGGGAAGACCGTTGTGTTGATTCAAAGCTTTGACACCAACATCCTTTTCCTGTTGACAGCTCTTAGAGTTGTGTGTTTTGCCAGCACGTTCTACTAGTTGCTGCTGCGCTGTCCTCTCTTTAACTTGGGGTTTGGAGTCAGCTTTGTGGGCTACTGCACTAGAAGCGTTCACCTTCTCACATGCTCCCTTGTTTTCATCCAGCTTTTTCCCACTTTTTGTCTCTGAATAAAATAAACCATTAATAAACTATCCTTGACAAAAGCAACAGCAAAACAGAGAGGGAATAAAGTAACCCACCATTCAAAATAACCTACGCAGTGATGTATATCTGAAAAGGTAGCAAGAAACCTCCCGAAAAGTATAAAATCCTTACACCAGCAGGCTTGAGACAGCCCTTATTAATGCTCACGGCTTAATCAGAAGTTTAACTGCTCTGCTGGCTTTCTAGCAGTGTTATAGACTGAACTTGGATTTCCATAAAGCAAACAAAAAAACTGCAAGGCTCAAGCTCACTGTGTATAAAATCTGAAGTCACTCTCTGGGCAAATATAACAGGTAGTTCAGGCACTGCAGACCCATCCGGGACCCTCCTGAACCTGATACACCCTCTGCCTGATTAAAGGGGCAGAGACGCACTGAGTAAGACACCAAGGGACAATGGGCTTGAGACAGTGCCTCTTGCTTTTCCACAAAAAAGGACAACAAGGTTCTTCAGCACCTTCTCATGACAATGGTTGTGAATATTAACAGTGGAAATTTCTAGGGTAGCTTCCTTCAGGATTCAGCATGCACAGGTCACTGGCATTCAAGGTTAGTTCACAACCCCGTGTAGCTTTTGAGTCAGAATTATGACCATCTGCTTTATTTTTGTCACTTCCTAAATGATGAAGCTAAAAAGAGGGTCGCCCATAATTTAAAGGATTCACTGACAATTTGTGAAGACAACAGCATGACAGGGCCTGCTCAACATCACGTTCACCCCTGTTACAACTCCACAGGCATTAATAATGGATGCAACAGGGCAATGCCCTGACAGATGCATCCTAAATAGGAATCTAGCCCTGACATGGCAATGAAACTTGCCGATCAAAAAAAGATATTCCTAATGTCAACACGTCCCTTTGTCAGAGAAGGGGAGGAGGGAGGGCTGGTTCAGATGTATTAAGGGAAAAGAATTTATTAGGTTCAGCTATGCGATATTGCCACTATCTTCGTGGTATCTCTGAACAAGTATTGCTCTCTTAATTCAACTCACTGTAATTCCAAAGCAAAAAAAAAAAAAATGTGCAGCCAAACAAAGATGCTGCTTTTAGTTTCTTGATCTTCTAGCATTTTGCAGGGCTTGATCTGGGAGACAGATCATCTTGTGGAGGAGGTGAGAACAACTCTATTTTCCCAGTACTGGTAGACAAAGTTACTTGGTTACATTTGAGTAATTCAGGTAGCGGAAAATAGCAGGCTATTAATTTCCAGTTTGTCTGCTGCACATTCTAGCGTCAAAGCTTGTAGGATGCCTGGAATGATACTTACCTTCCAGAGGCTTCTTGCTTTCAGTTTGGGTTCCTCTGTTACTAAGCACATGCTTAGGTTTTGCACCACTCTCCTCAGGCTTATCTTTGGCCTAAAAATGACAGGGGAACACAAAAATAACAGTTATGGCCAAGAGTGTTTATTTCCACTAGGTTCCTCCAACTACATAGGTATTCAGACTCCGTAAAATGGATGCTAACACCTCTGATCATCTGAATTTTTAGCTACTGCTTCTGATGTTCTGAATTTTTAGTTATGTCTGTGTTTAGTCCCTTATTCCAATCTCTCCCTGCTTTTGCAGACATACTTTGAAAACAAAATGACACAGAATAATACATTAGCTTACTGCTTTCCAAAATTTTGACTGTCAGAGATTTTGCCTCCTGTCATCTTTACTCTTATTGATTAAAAACCATGACATGTGAAACTTAACAGGGAGATTAGAAAAAGAAATTATACTGTATTTCTGTTGCTTTTTGGCTGGTGACTGAAAGATAAGCAATGTCTCTGAAGATATTGTTAATATATTTGTCTCACAGCATCCAAAGATTCATGACTTGAGCTATGATAAAGGTGATATAAAAAAGAACCTCTATTTTTATGGTGACTCTTGTGTATGTATTTGACATAACAGGTGTCACCTTTGGCATGGTTAACAACAGACTTACTGTCTTTTAGAAGCAGATTCTTATTTTTAAGCAAATTTCTTCCTCCAATTAAGAAAGCACAGAGGAGGGATATTTTGTAATAGCACCACTAAACACTTCACACAGCAATGCATTTTAAATCAAATTAAAACTAAATAACTAAAATTTAGCAAAAAGCATTACACAAAAATAGGAAAAGGCATAATGTATTTCTTGGTTGGTATATAGTTAAAATCTAGTGATGAGCAGCCTCCTATCCTTATTTGTACAGGCAAACAAAGCAATGCTTAAAATATTTCTACAGATAATTCTGATTACAAATTGCTGCAAATCAGCCCCTTCATCTGTTAAGTAAAAGCGGTTAAGGATTTCATGCTCAAACCATAGAGATTCCACAAGAGCCGCCCCATCTCCCCTTTCCCCAAAAATAAAACACCCAAAGAGTAAAAGTAGTAAAAAAATCATTACCATTTTTATTACAGCTCTAAGCAAACCTGCAATAATGACCAAGGGGAACATTATTCTTGTGAAATCCTACGTGCCAAGAAAGCCCTGGATAAGTGACAGTTTAATGCTGGTGGGTTTTTCCGTCTGTTTGTTTTTCAAGTAAGAAGTTAGAGGTTTGGGATCCTACGAAGCTCAATTCATAGTCTTTTATTAATTTAACTCCAATCCTGCAGAACTTCTTCTGTAAGTATTCCCATTGCATCCCTGGAATGCTGTCATACCACCAACAAACAGCTTCACCCAGAAATGAAAACATGACCTCCCCACTCCCATCCCCATATTGAGTAACCTTGCACTAAGCCAGCTCCATGATAAGCAGCACGCTGCTACAAAACAGCAAAGGTTGGAAAACAGAAACAAACAGGTAGCAAATTCTTTTTGTGTGCAACCCCTGTGCAACTGTGGAGCTCTTTGGACATGTCTATACTGCTATCACAAAACAGGCTGCAAAAACTAGACCAAAGTTAGCACATGGCTCAGCACAAGTTAATTTGTTTTTAAATTCACCCGTGCTTTGCTCCACGTTACCCCAGCTAGGTCATGTACATACGCTACCTCACTAATTCAAGCCTAGTTCAAATATCACTCAGCAGCCTGTGATCAAAGTATAGACATATCTTAAGGTCTTATAACTGACCTTATGCTCCAATTTCAAAAACTGTTCATGACCAGAAACAAAAAAGGAGAACAATGATGGTCATATTGCAAAACTGGAGCTAGCCAGAAAACTCTCTGCTTGCCTAATACACATTGCCTGTTCTGCAACGGAGGCAGTACTTACAGCCTGGGACACAGACCTCCAACCCCATCCTAGCCCAGCAGGTCAGTTCACCTCTTGGTCTCCATCTGCCTATCCATACAACCTGGACGAAGTTCTGACCTCCTTCAATCTCCTCTTTTGCAAACACCAATGAGAACGCAGTGCATAGTGGCTAGCTGGCAACTAATCCCGACAGTATGCTATAAGTCCATGTGAAACATTTCTCCAGTATCCCTCACATCACCTTCCTTTATTTACATCCCTCTTTACTGCTCTTTTCACTTAGAAACTGACAATCTGGAAACAAAATGAATTTATAATCTTTAAACTCCTCTTCACCTGGCCATTGGCATACTGTGCAGTTCAAGGTGTAAATCCTGCAAAGGACTGTATCTGTCTCTAGGCATTTTGCAGTGACTGCAGGCAGTAACATGTAACAATGCAGCTCTAACCAGAACGTATCAAACTCTTCCATTTCTCCAAAAATTTGTAGAACTGAAATTGGAACCGCAAGCAAGTACAAGCTTCATCTCTATCCAGAATTACAACTGATACCTAATGTATGATTTATTCTTCTCAACACTAATGGCAACTTTATAAATTCTTCTGTCTCCTAACAGTCTAGCTCACCTGTCAGCCTCTGGCACTTAAAAAGGGAGACGAGGGGAGCACTCAAGAAGCCTGAAAAGGTATGCTAGCATCTAGCATTGCCCTGTTCTTGTAAAAGTTTAGGTGTACCTATACATTTTACAGTTTCGGTGAAAAATATTTGGATTAAGATACAAATGTACATTTGCACTTGAGCTAAGTTCTCCTTACTGTAATCACACCTCTACATACAAGGGATTCTTGGAATGAACAAAACCTATTCCAACTCTTGCAGTTTTCTCCCCATTCTTCCCCACTATGGGATACAGGCCATAGTGAAAATTCAAAACTCCCATTAGCTAAAACTAATTCCAGCTGCCTGTAACTTTTAAAAACAAGGTTAATCAATTCCAAAACACCGTATCAACTACATACCAGTCTTGCCTGTTCCTTCCTCAGTGTTTTCAATAATTAAGAAATGCTTAGGAATTGATGCCTAGGAACTTGCAAACACAAGACCTATTTGATTTGAGGAGTGAACAATGTCAATGGAGTTGATAAAGTCACAGATTCATCATAAAAAAGTAGCTAAAGACAACTTAGATGTCTTAGGACATACAAATCCGCTCAGTAGTACGACCATAAGTCAGCACAGGTTTTAGTAACTGATGTTGTGTTCAGAATTCATGATCAATCAAGAAAATAGAAGCTTCTTCCAACAAAAAAATGCCTCCAGTATGTTACTCATTTTTCACTGGGGCCTCAGTTCAGTCACTAATTTGAATGACATTGCTGATCTTCAAGCACTGGTAGAAGCTGAATTTGTCTTTACAGTAGCAACCTACTCCTCACACTTGTTACAGGATTGCCTGGCACACTTTGGGAACCTCAAACATAACACTGTAAGGCAGAGACCAAGGCTTAAAACATGCCTTAAGAGCCTTGCAATTCAAAGGTCACAGCAGTAACCTGTAACAGCAATAATGAAAGGAAAACCTGAATTATACGTTATGCAAAAAAATAGCAGAAGAGCCTAAAGCCCTGCTACATCATAAAGAAAAATATGAATAGCAAAACAAAACCAACCTCAACAAGGATTTCCAGCAGACTCCCCTTCTTCCAGGGCACAACGCCTTTGAGAATAAAATCCACTACTTTAGAATTTTTTAATACTTCTCCCACAAATGTAATAACTTTATCCAGTGTATCAACTCTTTTCTCTATCTTTGCCAGCCTTTCCTTATGCTTCGAGGCATCTAGCTGAGCAGCTTTCATCAATTTCAACACTTCTGAGCATATGCTCTGGATATCAGTCTGGTGAGTACTGTCCGATACCTTTAGGCCTTTTTTCATTGCATCTGTCTCATCAGGAGCTGCTTGGGATACTGTTAGCTTGTTAATGCCTTTTTCTACATCATCAATGCCTTTGTTAACTCGCTGCAGTTTGCCTGTCAGATCTTCCTGGAAATGCAACAGTTTGTCCATCTTTTCATTCAAGATACTCAGTTTTTTGTCCATCATACTTAAATTATTCACTTTTGTAGGCTGTAACTTTGTCAGGGCATTTCCCTCTGCAAGGTCCAAGCTACCCGCAGACATTCTGTCCAGACAGCAGGATGTCAGATGGATTAGGTTAGCTTTTCATTAATCGTAAATTAGAAAATGACAGTCGGGAAGTTCATCTTCTTTAGCTATTCCTATACCAGACAACCTCACTTACTGGAGTCGCTAGACCATATCATGAGATAGCTGCTGCACAAAAGATTTTTTTCAGTGTTATCTATTTCTTACTGCATGCTTTCAATGATGGAGGTAATTTGGCACCAGACTATATTTTCTTGGGCCTCCTTGACGTCACAAAACCATTTAAAATTCTTTCTCGAGTGGCTGTTGATAGGCAAGCATCTTAACAATTGCCAATGCCTGAGCAGACCTCTAGAGGGAGAAGGATTGTTTTTATGAGAAGTTTTAGTTCCCTGATTATGAAAATAACTTGCTAGAGCATTTCTCTTCATTAAATAGGAAAAATACAAAAGTAAATTCAGTGGCCTTGTGCTAAAGCTTGGAAGAATTCAGCTTTGTAGCATGGATGCAGAGCACGCAGCATAAACACAGGGTGTGCTTTTTAGGTTGGCTAGCACTTGAATTTAAAAATAGAGTACAATGACAAGGATCTGAAATACGTATCTAGCACCAGCATGTCTTTGTCAAGTGAAACTTCTAAAATTAAATCTGTCTCCCAGGCTATGAAAGTGAACCGAGTGAATTAAAAAAAAAAAAATTCATGAAGGGACAGCAGAATTAGTCCAACTATTAGCAATAAAATTATTAAACCATAAATCTTACTTAAAGGATTTGTTACTGACTTGCTTTCACTTCTGAATCACAGCATGTCTACTACAAAAATTACAGTCAGGCACTAGAGAACAGACAGATAGTCACTTTGTATTTGCACAGCCCCCACTGCACAGTTCTGAATGCTTTAGAAACATTAACGAATGTATCCTTACAACACAGAGTGAGAGTCAGTCCTCTTCCACAGAGGATGAACTGTGGCATCAAGAGATAAAGCAGTTTATCCCATGCCAGACATGACATTGTGTCAAACTGCATCTAGCTCTCCCAGGTCCCTTTTCACTGCTATACATCTGTAGAGCAGGGGGGAGAAAGCAACGGGGAAATCCTGCTACTGCTGAAGTCCTGGTGCAACACAACAATGGAACCATGTCAAAGCCATGGGCTTTGGGATACTGAGCATCCCTTTGCCTCCAATCCCTTCCTCATTTTTTGGAAGGGGCTTATGGGAAGAAAGTGTAATTCTTAAAGTGAATTTGCTGTATGAAATAGGACGTTCTAAAAATTAAAATCCTTCCTCTACACACTGCAGAGTAGTACCAGCATTAAAATTACCCTCTGGAGAAGATGTTAAGTCCTTGCCACTTCTGTAAGACAAGGTTTTTACCTTTAAAACAAAAAAATTTCGTTACGTCTACTAAGGCCACCAAATAATTATAGCCAACCTGGTGGTTCTGTGACATTTAGAGGCCAATAACTGGCTTTACAAAAGATATCAAAAGCTTTAAGACTTGGACTGTTCATCACCTTCAAGGGAGAGTTTGAATACCAAGCAATGACTTTAGAAGAAAACTTGGCTTGTGAAAGCTGACGGGAGTTGGTATTTCATGCCATCTCACTTCTCCAGATCAAAAAAGTATTTTAGTCACTGGGATTTTCACAGTGGTCTGGGATAGTATGGCATGAGTTTTATGATATCCCATATATTCTTATTTCAATAATCAAGCATGTAACACAGTAAAATATACAGCTCTATCTTAAAAGTATAGGACATTGGCAATAAAAGCTTTGCAACTCTACTGCTGCATGTAAAGAATCAGAGTCTTCAGCCAAATGCCTACAAGTAATTAATTCTTTCAAGCCTACAAACGTGCTTGATGACAAATAATCTAAACAGCCAATTTTTTTACTAAATCAAGAGTACCAGCTGAATGTTGTCCTCTTAGGGACAAAAAGAAAAAGGTAGAGTCATTAGATTGTTATGATTGCTATACTTAAAGTCAGACAACTTGCAGCAAATATTTCAACATGGAAACCTAGCCATAGAAACTCATCTGCAGTTGCGTACTTAGAACTTAGGTTGCCATCACCAGTGTGCTATTACAGGCACAGCAAGCACGGTCGTGAAACAATGCAAGTACAATAAAAGTGCACAACTGGCCTCTGTGTATGTGTTCGTGGGCAAATGGGAGTCTTTTGAAATCTTGAACCACCTTCTTAGTTATTTAACAATTGAGAGCAAAAAGCATTAACACTGCTCCATTGTTGTTTACTAGTGTTACTATTAATATAACTCTGATTATTTAATCATCCTCACATACAATGGATTCTAATGGTAAACGCTGTGTAAAACAAAAAAAGAGGACTTAAAAAAAAAACCAACCAACAAAACAAAACAAAAAACAAAATCAAGGGCCACAAACCATCTCTCCTCCTCAGGATTCAGCCACATACACTGTGTATGCCAGCAATATGGAACAGATTTCACCACCTAATACCTACTCACACAGGTGAGTGTGTAAGATGAGATGTGTAAGATAATGCACTAAGGAGAATTTTTGCTACGTGCAGCAAATATTCCTTGTTAGTGTTGTCTGAGGTACATACAGGGAAGACACAGCCAAAACTGCCTCCTACTCAGATACAGCTGTTAGACTTATAACACTACTTACATTGTACTGTGCATCCCTAAGCAACTGCAAAATTACAGGTGGGATGAAGGGCAGAGAAGAAGGAAGCCTCATTTGGCCCATAGTGTGAAGTTTTAAACTTCTGTCACAAAGTTATTAAGGTCAGCTTTTCTTTTAATTGCCTCTTCCTTTCTCTCCTCTTTTGAACTGCCGGCAAACACACAAAAAGAAAAAATGGCTCCAACAAATCTAACTGACTGTTTTTCTTCAGGATGATAATAAGCTCAAATACTGGCAAACCCTCTTTTATTCCTTTTGCTTTGAATTACAATAGAAAGCAATTTTTGTTCGGAACATTGATTTAGTGCCCAATGTTTGCATCTTCCTTCAGCAGCCTGAAGAGAGCATTCAGTTCCATTGACAGCCTCAAGCCTTTCAATACTTACCAAAAAAATAAGAGAAAAATCCTAAATTGCCTAACTCCATATTACAGATCATAGTATACCCATCCTTAGACATCACAAGAAAGTACAGTTATTGTAACAAATGCAATAGCGTATTAAACTCACTTTTTGTTTGCGAGGAGCTATTGCTTATAATGACATTTTGCACTTACATACTGCAACGCATGTTACTTCATCTTCAGTACCCCCCAAATTACATCTGAAGAACTTTAAGTGTTGTACGAGCAACAAATACCAGTGAATCTTGCAGGACCTCTGCAGATTGCAGAGCTATGCTCAGTCGACCCATGTTGTCATTGGCAAAACAAACTGATGATCCACAAGACTCCATCATAGTCTGGATGTAACCTGAATAAAGTTTCTGATGGTAATTGGTGTTCTGTGGATTTCTGCTTGTTTCTTCCAGGTAACAAAAAAATGAGCACTGTGAGATGGAGTGTGTAGGCAACTGCCTCTATTCCATTAAGAGCTGAACTGAAATGAACTTCTCAGATACCTTTAAAATATCCCCAAGGTATCAAGTATCTCAGGAGTGCCAAAGAAAAAGAACACAAACGCTGGAGAATCACAACTACGAGTGACCTTGAACTGATGATGCCAAGGAGACTTCTATTCTCAAGGGGGAAATGAGAGCTTATTCCTCTTTGGCTTCAACCCCACGCACACTCTCTCAGTTGTGAAAGAGAGATGTCAAAAACCAAGAGAAAAATTCACATTCAACACAAATAATCTATGATATGGCTATTCAGTTACAATACCTCCTTGCTAGCTCTGACCCAAAGGAAGGAAAAAATACAAAGATGGTGTGAATAGAAAAGTAAAAGTAAAAAAAAAAAAAAAAAATCTATAGCATGTACTAAAATGACAGCAGAGGCTTACATCCGAAACAAGAAATGTCACAGAGGTTAAAACCAGCTGCTCAAACAGATCATCTCATTAGATTATTGTGTTGCTTCCAACAACACAATAAAACCAGAGATGGCTGAAAATAAGGTAGGTAAATGAAAAAATAACCTTTTATATGGCCTAAACAAAGCCAAAGCTTAATAGAGAACCTGGGGGCTTTGGGAGAAGTTTGCAGTGGTTGCAATGCAACAGAGTTCTAAGGGGATGAAGAACTCAACGTGGTAAAACATCAGGAGCTTAGGAAAAAAAAAACCAAACAGCAGATAAGCTCAAAACAATCTGGCTACATCTGCTAAACACTACCCAGGCAAAAAATACCAATAAACATCTTTTACATATTTAGAAACCACCTGTCAACTTTTCCAAGTTACACTGAAAATCTACTTAATCTACATCTAGTTGCTGCAGCTCATTAACATACACTTCTTAGTTTTTCCCCCAGCAAATGAAAGGGTAACTAAACTTTTTTAGGGTACTGAAACTTTTGAAAAATTAAGCCCTACACCAGCGAGTAATTTCTCATGAACAGCATGTTTCCTAGACACATGAAAGGTAATAAATCATGTCCACAGTGCAATGGTGCAGCCACAGATCAATTCTCATGACAAATGGCAAGCACTGAAATGGGCATTGGCTCTAATTTAGAGGAATAACTTCCAAGGGCAAGATATGCCATACAGTCTGGATAAGTCTGTCTAGTCCAATAATTGGGTTTCCTGCTGACATCAGACTGTACTAGGAACTGACCCACACCTGCTTTAGAAGGCCAAGAACCTGACATTTAACACATCACTCATGTCAGCTGTTGGTTGAAATCCACCTGCACAGTAAAAGGGTCTATAAAGCACTATCAGTCTCCCTAAGTGACCCTGGCATGATACATTTCAATATTGCCTAGCTCACAACAGTACAACATTACTGTAGTACCATATCAACTAAATCTTAACAATCACCATACAAACTTTTTTCCTTTTTCTACATATTTAGTGACAGAAAACTGTTAACACGGTAGGTTATGAAACACTCTCTTGCAAGTCCCGACTTCTTCCCCCCCTTCTGTTATTCTTTTTCAAACAACTGAATCTAAGGATAATGCTCCCAGGCAGTGGCACAGCTAAGGATAGGTTAATGCATCTGAGATCATGTGTAGTATTGTAATGCATCTCTGTCAAGCAGCTGACAGCAGATAGCTGAACAGATCAATTATGACATTTCATTTACATCAAAGTGATGAGATTTCTAGATAACACTGTTTACCCTTTGCCCACATGGCTTAACAAGAACCTTTAAGTCCTTCCTCCAGGTTACTTTGCCTCTCAGGAGGCCAAGAGAGCACCTGTTGCCCATCCACATTCACTTACTTGACCTCAGAGCTTATTCTCACTACCAAGTCTCACTACCTCAGAAACTACATTAAGAATTTGTCTCATTACATTTAATTTTCACTCTTTCAAACTTTTTTTTTTTTTTTTAAAATCCAAGCATCTACTAAACTATTTTACCACTCTTCTGGTCCCAGTTGGTAAACAGTAATGTTTCCCTGGTGTGATGGTAAGGATTCACCTTCACACTCCTCCACACCCTCCAACAAAGAGCTGTCCTCTGGAAACTGAACAGAAAAGTCATGTTGCTCATTCTGCTTCAACTGAATTTCAGTGATTATTTTTTTTTAATTGAATACAGTCAGTTCCTCATAAAGCCTGCTGATTTTAACAGTCAGCCACAAAAGCTACCCTTAGATTCAAGAAGCCTCTCATTTACAAGACTCCTTCTCACTACTACTAGGAGCTCATTAGAGAACCCTAAGGCACATTTTACACCTGCCAAAAGCTCTTGTGTCTAAGGCAGTTTGCTCAGGTACAAGTAATTTTAAGTCAGTAGGCATCCACCATAATATAGAAGAGTAGCCTTGGCTGTGCAGTAATACCAACAGGAATAAAATCAGCAAAAGTAAATTCTTGTCACTGAAGTGATGTGATAGGCCTCTGAGAATAAATATATAGGGAACAGATCTGTTGCTTAAGAAAGGGTTATTTCTAGACAATCAACTTTCCAGAAAAAAAACCTTACATAATCCAGAGTTTGCTCCAAAACACATTGAAAACAGCACAATTGTTCTTGCTGACTTGAAATTTGACTGGCTTCAAATCAAATCCCTCAGAAAAGTCTCTGTTTTGCCAGCAACACACTTTTGTTTGAGAAGACAAAAATCACCAAATTGCACTGTGCTTTGTGTTGTCTTCTGTTCCCTTCCTACTTCAGAAGATCTTTTCAGCTTCAAGTTTGAAAAATTACCACAAAAATATGCACACAGAGCTGTACTGACTTCCTAATTTATAACCATTGTTTCCAACTTCACCCTTCTCAATACCACCACTGACAACTGATGTAAGAATAAATTTGACTTTTTTCTTTGCTCCTCCACTTATATTTGTGAAGTTAAAAGGCAATAACACTGTTCCCCCCAGCTACCCTTCTGCCCTTCACAGTTACTGACTGAAGTATGATTACCTCAAGCACAGTTTTACATTGCATTGATTTAAGTGTTTGAAAGGTAAAACACACAAGCACCTCAAATCCTGTCAGACTGCACTGGAATTAAGTGAACAAAGCGTCCATGGACAACCACACAAGGGGCAGCCTCCAGCCACTCACAAACCATTTGACTAGACTTGAGCATGCCTTGGCTACTGACACACACTCTTGGAAACTTTTCCCAAGTAACTGCAAAAGCAGTTAGTGCCATCATTTCAGGCCTTGTGCAAACTGGAGTCTCAGTTATTGATTTTTTTTTCTCTCCCTCACATTTCCATCTGACAGTTGCCATTGTGGTACAACAAACACCAAGTACTGTGCTCAGTGTTCCTTGCTAATAATGGTCTTCACAGGAACCTAACAATGGAGTGATTTTTTATTTTAAGTAAGAATACTCCTTGACATTACTATTCCCCACCAATAACCAGAACACCATATTAAGGGAAGTTCTACATCAAGTAAATAGTCCTCTGTCCTATAATGAAGTCTGTTATGTGCTATATTCACCTGCTGATTTAGATGTCTGACATTTTGCTTTGACGTCATTCACAAACACAGGAATCATGTCATCAGTTCAGGCTTAGTCTCAACACAAACTCTGCTTTGAAAAGGATTCAGAGTAAAAGAGTTTGTGTACAAAAGCTGGTGGTTTTGCAAACTCTTCTCAGTAATCAAATACTCACAGAGAAGCCACTTGCACTCCTTTAGGTGAATGTTTAAACATCTGGCAAAAAACACAGAAAATGCTGCATCCATTTCAAATGTGCAGAAGATCTCCAGGTAAATTTATAATGGTTTTCATCAAGTTGGAAGAAAGATACAGGAAACAAACAAAAGAATGTAATCTACAAAAAAGCTTGTCTAAATGAAAATTATACTGCATGTGAGTGGACCTGCAGAAAGCAGCTAACAACAGGCATCAAGCTTTCCAGAGCAAGGAATTAGAAGGCAATTTTTTAAGTTTATCTCTCTGAATAAGAACAGTTGTGTATGAATTAGAAGCCTTGAGTTAGGGCCCCAGTGGTATGACTAAGCACAGTGATCCATTTTTCCATCTGAAGTTGGTATCTCAGTACAAATATCTAGTAAAAACAGAAATCCAGAGCACATTTGGTGCAGCCATTTCAACTCCTAGAACAGCGAGTACCCCCTAGTGCTTCTCTGCATGGCTTCTACCAGAACCCAGGAAGTTTTGCTTCCCTTACTACCTTAACAGCCAACAGACTCCAGAGTATTAATTTTAAGAAACTACATAGAATGTTCTCTGCACTCATAAGAAGCTCCCGAATTAAAACTACTAAACCCTCAATTTTGCAATTTGCTATTAGATCAGTGACTAATTAATCTCCAGATGCATGCAGAGACAGCTGTAGTGTAAACACAGATACACTGATTATCAGTGGCAGACTAAAAAAACAGCACCAAGTCCTGGCACCATAAAGCAAAAATCACTCAGAGGAAAGCAAGCAAATAACACTGTTGATAAAAGATCCAGGATATAAATGGTTTGGATTTCACATTAGTTGATATCAGGAGTATTTGTCACTAAAGAGTAGTAGGGCAGTGCCAGTCATACATCTAGTTACAGAACATCAAGATCTTCTCAGTGTGAGAAATTAGGTAAGTAGTTAAAATGCTGGGCCAGATGCTGGAAAAGACTGCAGTAATATTCTGCAGAGAGGTGAGCAAGTTACGCCTGGCAAAAGCCTCTACATACAGTCCATGAAAAAGGTGAAATGCAGAGCTCCCTGGCTCTTGTTCAGCCACAGAAGGAGGGACAGAAAAATTCTGCAAAAGTTTCTCTAAACTGAATCTAGTGAAGAGTTGATCTTATGAAATTCTGCATTGACCCTAACGCAGTAAAAAGTGCACTGAAACAAGCATAATGCCCCACAGCAATGACCAGAAGCTTTCTACCTGGCTTACCAAGACAAACAATCCCTGACAGCCGTGGTAGGAACAGCCTCCCAGAGCAGGATCACCCAGTCAGCCATTTGATAACTTGTGCCAATGTTTTCTGGCCCTAAGACTGATAATTCTGTATAAAGCAAACCCCAAAACAAGAAGGTCAATCAATCATCAAATTTGTAGCAAACTATTTTCTTTTATAGCAAGAAGGATCAAGGAAGATGCAATTCAAACTGTGCCAATTCCTAAAGAGATGCTGAGAATTAACCAGGACCCTGAAGCCTAAACTCCCCACACTGGGCTTCTGAGGGACTTCAGCTGAAACTGGGAACAGGAACCCACCAAGAAAATATCCAGAACAGAGCTATTTATAGAAAAAGGACATTTCTTTTTAATTCTATCCAGCCCCATACAATACTAGTCAGCATGCAATGACAGTGCTGGAAAGAATCAGGTCTCTGAAAAGAATCTTTCAGGACAGTACATACCTGAAGTCAGAGGCATGCGTAAATAAGTTGGATGAGCCAGAAAGCACATGTACTGTCAAGCCTGAACACCAAAACAAGGACACAAATGAGAGTGAAAGGTGAGCCACAAATATAGAAGACGACAACAGCAGGAGGACCTGCTAGCTCCTGCTAGCTCAATTCAGCCACGACAGAAGGTGAAAACAAACCTGTTTTGTAATGTCACAGACTATATATAGTTTACTACTCTTGTTTCTGGGATATGAACTGTCTAAAAGGATACTCAACAGAATATATTTAGACTGCAAACCACTATACACTGGTGCAAAATTTACATTGGAGCATATAACATCTTTCTCTTGAGTTCCCACAAAGCCTGGGAAGACAGCATTAACAACTGAGATGCTCAGAAATTTTCCAACCATGTATTTTTCTAAAAATCCCAATCCTTCAAAACGGCTTACTACTTCCATTGATTATTTTTTCTTCCCCCAGTCTGTCTGCCTTTCTGCTAGCTCTCTGTAGCAGTCTGCACATAGCCTGCCAAGAGTCTGGACCCAAGGATGGTAGTTTAGACCTCTGTAGTATGCAGACTGCCCCAGAGCCTGGAATCCCAGATCCACTCTGCTGTGTAGAAGAGTGACTCCCCAGGTAAACAGGAGGTGAACTGCAGGTGTCCAGGCCTGGCCTCCATCAGGCCTATCCCAGCAGCTCTGTAATCCAAGCATCAAATAACTACAAAAAACGTGATAGAACTGTTCAAAGAGAGATTAAAACAAAGGTAAATGTTGTGCAGTGCAAGACAGTCAAAAATGAATACACGAAGGTCAAGATGTGCACCAAGAGTACCTGAAGAGTTCCAAATAACCCTACACAGGACTCCCAGAGCTAAGTCTGAGTAGCAAAATCAGCAAGATGTTACCCCAAAATATGTGAGTGGAATGCACGCCCCCTACCACAAACAAGAAGTAGGAGAGGAGAATCAATATTAGCTTATATGACGGACTAGGTGACTTCATATATCTCATTAAGTGGCCATATCCAAAAATAAGAGTTGGCTCCAGCAAGTCAACAGAAGAAAGAGCAGCACCACTAAGGTTAAAAGGGTTGATGCAGCTGACCATCAAAGCTGTTCAGCTAATGGGAAGGAAAATACTGGAGGAAGTATAAGCAACTCAGTCTTCAGGCACATGTTAGAACACTCCTTACCACTGCCTCTCCTCACAAAGAGTCCAATTAATTCCAGAAACACAAAATGCCTCATTTTAGTGCTTGAGCATGAACTACACCCTCTACTGTACATCTGAGCAATAACACAGATTTCCAAGCAATCTGTAAACACACTTAGGCCACTGTTTACAGAGCTGCCTAGTGTTATGTCCTTCTGTAACACCAGGATCAGCTGAGCCAACCACTTACTTGAGTACAAGCAGGCAGATCATCAAGTACTATGCCAGAAAGAGACTACAGTCAACAAATATGCAAACAACAGGTTCCACGCTGCAACCACAGAAATCAGAAGCGTACATACGCTCATCAGCTCCTGCTGGAACAGGCTCAAACCTAGTTTATAGGCTGTCATTCTACATGGGAAAAGAGAGCTCTCACTAGGGTTAACATTAAGCTTACAGATTAGAGCAGTTCTCATCAACTATAGTAAGAACTGCACGCATGCTCCAAGACACTATTTATCCTTATATGCTTCTCTGCTCATCATATCCTCCAAAAGCATCCTTCCCTTTATAATGTTGCATGAATTCGAGTGCTAGCTTTGTGAACAAAACAAAGAATGATTTTCCAAGAGATAAGCATGAGTTTGGTAAATTGGCCGGAGTGATTTAATCCAAAGCAAGACATCCAAAACAGTTATTTTTGATTCTTAGCTCACTGAGGACTAGGAAAACCAGTAAATCAAACTAAATCCAAGATAACTTTTACCTGTGGACCTTAATGTGTTTTCAGAAGAGAAGTACCATTATCACTAGCTTTACACAAAGGGCAACTGAAGCAATGAATACGAAAGAGTTACTCAGTCACCCAACAGATCAATTAGAGAGAAACAAGATATTCTGAATCTCATTATAGCCTTCATATTTTATAGCCTTCTGGGATGGGTTAACCCTGGCTGGATGCCAGGTGCCCACCAAAGCTGTTCTATCACTCCCCCTCCTCAGCTGGACAGGGGAGAGAAAATATAACAAAGAGCTTGTGGGTCGAGATAAGGACAGGAGAGATCATTCACCAATTACCATCATGGGCAAAACAGACTCAGCTTGGGGAAAATTAACTCAATTTATTACAAATCAACCAGAGTAGGGTAATGAGAAATAAACCCAAATCTCAGAACACCTTCCCTCCACCCCTCCCTTCTTCCTGGGCACAACTTCACTCCCGGATTCTCTACCAAACCCCCCCAGTGGCACAGGGGGACGGGGATGGGGTTTACAGTCATTTCATCACATGTTATTTTCTGCCGCTTCACCTCCTCAGAGGGAGGACTCATCACACTCTTCCCCTGCTCCAGCATGGGGTCCCTCCCACGGGAGACAGTCCTCCACGAACTTCTCCAATGTGGGTCCTTCCCACGGGCTGCAGTTCTTCAGGAACTGCTCCAGCATGGGTCCTTTCCACGGTGTGCAGTCCTTCAGGAGCACACTGCTCCAGCGTGGGTCCCCCACGGGGTCACAAGTCCTGCCAGAAAACCTGCTCCGTGGGCTCCTCTCTCCACAGATCTGCAGGTCCTGCCAGGAGCCTGCTCCAGCGTGGGGTTCCCATGGGGTCACAGCCTCCTTCGGGAACCCACCTGCTCCGGCGTGGGGTCCTCCCCGGGCTGAAGGTGGATATCTGCTCCACCGTGGACCTCCCTGGACTGCAGGGGGACAGCCTGCCTCACCATGGTCTTCACCACAGGCTGCAGAGGAATCTTCGCTCCGGCACCTGGAGCATCTCCTCCCCCTCCTTCTGCACTGACCTTGGTGTCCGCAGGCTTGTTTCTCTTACATGTTCTCACTCCTCTCTCCGGCTACCATTTTCCTCTGTCTCAACTTTTTTTCCTCTTAAAAATGTTATCACAGAGGCGTTATCACTATCGCTGATTGGCTCAGCCTTGGCCGGTGGCGGGTCCGTCTCAGAGCCGGCTGGTATTGGCTCTGTTGGACACAGGGGAAGCTTCCAGCAGCTCCTTACAGAAGCCACCCCTGTAACCCCCCCCGCTACCAAAACCTTGCCACACAAAGCTAATACACCTTCATATTATTGCAAAATACTAACACTGATCTGCACAGAGCCAAGCCACAGAATGCCATGTAGACAGATAACTACATTAATGACTTTTTTCCCTTAAGACATGACTAGTCCAAAAAACCCTGGATCATTTGCTTTGATGGTTCTAAAGCCACCTTCCGTAGTCCTTCCTGAAATATCTTTCATTTGCAGTCCTCTGGCAACAAGCAAAAGAAAATTTCTTGTGTTTGAGGCTGCTTCATATCTTTCTTTAACAAAAAGCTGAACATAAACTATTTAAACGCATCATTATCTGTTCAGCATGAAGAACAGTTGAGCAGTATATTCAAATTAATAGACAGAAATGTTTTTCTGCTATGTTGCCATAAATAGACAATAAATCATGTGGCCACACTAGTCTTCCGAGCCATGCTCTTTCTTATGTAATAAATGATAACCAAAAAAAAAAAAAAAACCCATATTGTACTTTTGGCTATATTACATCCACTACATGACATTACATTAGGTGAATTCAAAACTTTGGAACAATATCCAACTTGTTGAAATTAGTAGAAATTTTGTCCTTTTCTTCAACTGGGCCAGAATTTAATTTATTCCTGTTGATTTAGTTCGTTTACTGCATTGGCTCTTTAAAGAACAAAGATGATTACAAACATAAACTCTTTAAGAAAGCCTGATAGAGCTATTATTGAACAAAACACATGAGGAAATCCTTTCTTCAAAATTTTGAAAGAGACATTCTCATTTAAAATGCAACTCCTACAACTTCTTTTTTTCTATTTACTTAAACTTTATTGTATGTACATGGCATTCTTTTTAAGGTTCCCCAAGTCCATCTTCTGCTGGATGGTAATGGTCTTTTCAGCAAGCCAAAAGTAGACGAATGCAAACAAACTGAAGAAAACAGAAATAGTGTTTCCCTAGACTCCCTACCACTGTAGCAACTGAAACTTAACTCCACAGACAGCTTTAAAACACAGTGTGGTTTACAAGCTTACAATGGTAGAAAAGCAGATCCCTATTCTCTCTTCCACCAGTGACATCTCTATGTCTCTCTTCTCTTGCAGGGTTTGTGGTCTGTCGATCGGTGGTTAAGCTTTCAGAGACAGACTCTTTTTCACTTTGTTTCCTCAGAGCCTCGCACAATGGGGTTCTGATCTCACAACTTTTAAGTACTACCACAGAGCACACGTTTTAGGTATTGAGTGTCCACCGCTCAAGCTGATTGCACTCCTTTTACCACAGGTTGAATGGGCTCATGTAGAATTTGGCTCCTCATTAAATCACCTGAGTGTGAGCCTGCCCAACAGATTCATTGTCTTAAAACTCTCAGACACATGACAACTAAAGCGAAAAGCTGTAACAACCAACCTCCACATAATTTGAATGGCAGTCTGGCATCCTATACTACAAATATATCACTTAGAATAAAAGTTTTAACGTGCCAAGGCTGTCATGAAAATGAAATTTATTTACAAAGGCAAAGCCTGCACTCATCGTTTCAGAAACACCTCCTTGACATCGGCAGCTGTTTTGCAAGCCAACAAACTGCACAACCTGGCCAAGAAAGTCAAACACACATAGCACTTTACAAAAGGCACAGAAACCAATACTGCACCATTGAGAAAGTTTTTACTTTCAAACTAGGCTCACAATAGAACACTAAAGAATCCCTTACCGTAAATCTCTCTGTGTAATCAGAAACACAAAATCCTCCAATGCTCAAACAAAGGCATCTGTGCAGGGAAGATTCTTGATATAAAGTTCCCATCCTGTTTGGCCTGTATGGTGGTCACCCAGGTAGCCTGCAGCCTTTTACTGAATAAAGCCATGCAGCCTCCCCAGATCTTGCTAGAAGTCTGCTTGTGTGATAAACTAGGCATTTAATCTTATCTAACACTACACCAGGCATTTCAATCATTTCACTTCCTTATCAGCAGTACTAAGTTCTATCCTTATCCCAGCAGCTCACTTCCTGAATTATTGATAACAGCTACTGTAAGGCACAGAAACAACAGAAGATGACAGCCAAATCTCTCGAGTCACTGAAGAGTCCCTTCTTCACATTTCTCTGTTCCTCAGCTTATTTTTGCCCAATTTAACTTTGCTTTAGCTCTAACTTAGGGACAGCATGTTTGCTTCAGCCAAGCAGTGACAAGACTGTCATTTATCTGACTGCTCTTTTTTTCAGTGACACTGATTACTGCTGCAGGAAATTTGCTTTAACATAACATGATTATTATACATTTGTGCATTTCTTTTATTTCCAGTTTCTTAAGCATAGGAACAGAGTGAACAAAAGAATGGACAAAAAAGGGCAAATATTCATCCTCTATCAGAATTCACATACCTATTTATGCCTTCAAGCACTGTTTCTACAGTCTGATGCTATGCACATAGAGCCATTCACTTCAGTCTGTAAAATACCTCAAACAAAAGTACTTACACAAGTGTATGTGTACATGTCCATGAAGTCCATGTAGGCATATTTGTGAACCCCTAGATTTAGAATATTTTTTTTTCCACCTACACAGTTAGATTAATAAAAAGCCATAATACACCCAATCGATGTTCCCCCTCACGCATTTGGTCCTCAACTAATCAATTCCTTTTTATTTTGCCCTGTGAAAATACATACCTTTTTTATTGAGTTCTTACCTATAAGATTGTGTCAGTGGAGTACAAATATACAAAGGTAACAGATACCAAGATGCTGGGTGACCTAAGAAGGAAGGTAAGTTCTGGAGAAGTAGAAGCAAATCTGCTTTCAATTTTCATCTGTGCTGTGCCTTCCTTTCCCACTCTGCCAACAAGCTGCAGTAGAATTATCTCTCATTATTAGCTACCAGTGATCTAACATTAACCTGAATCACATCAGGCATGGGTATACAAAATGACAGCCACTCACTGCGGACCAGCAGCCTTTGAGCAGATGGACAAGCATCTCAGACAGCAGTATCTGGGCTTAGCATGGGCCACGTCTTCACTGCTTAAATCAAAACAGAAGTGTGTTTTACCACAGGATGAGTGCACATGCACTTTCCCCTAAAATAATCAAGCAAGCAATGGAGATAAGATACTGTACCTTTATCATTACGATCTAAGAGATGTCAGGTCCAGAAGTGTGGGTATAGATCTGGCTAAGCCTCTCACAGCAAAAACGAGTGCTTTGTCTCCACTTGGGTCTGTACAGCAAGATAATCAATATGCTGTTAAAAAAAACCAAATAAAACCAATGTGAGTACAGAAGAAACCAGTGAATTAAGGTGAACAAGGAACTCTGGCAGGGCAAAAGCCAGGGACGAGATGGGCATGCTTGCTACGCTGCAAGTATTTTTTTACTGCCCAGCAGGGAACACTTTTCAGGCCATTCAACAAACAAGTGAAAAGGCCAGGGACTGCCTGGGGTACAGGATGATTTGACCACAGCTCATAGAGGTAGGATAGTTCTACCAAAAGATCAATAGTCTAACATCCTGGTAAAGGGACATGGCCAACCTGAGGCTGCCTAAGACACTGGACTTAGACCTCCAGAAATGGGAGGCCAGTCTCAACTGCCAGACTCGTGCATAATTTCTAACTCAATCTCTGTGCCTTGGCTTTTCCATCTGTAAAACTGAGTTAAACTCTTCCTAGCTCACAGAATGTTTTCAGAGCTTTAGAATCTGTTATTACTATTCCCCCCTTTAAAAGGCAAAACCAACCCATAAATCCTAGGTCAGAACTGCCTCAAAAATTTTAAGATGCATCAGCTAGCTCCATATAGTGGTACAGGAAAACTGGTATCTTCCAAGCAGTAAGCAGTGAGACTGCTGCTGAGCCATTTTGCCTGGATAGGGTAAGACTTTTGCAGGTTTGTGGCAGCACCTCAAACAGTATTCCTGGCATTTGCACAAGGAACACTGTCCAGCCACTCTCAGTGGGAGAGGAGACTACCCACATGGGCATCAAGCTCTTGAACACAGCCTTAAGCTTTTTTATTCACATGTATCTGATCATATGAATTAAAGACCCCTATTCCATATCCTAAGAAAACAACAAATACTACAGCTATTCAAAAGGCGTAGTGCTTAGTAGATGAGTCAGGAGATCCCTAGACCCAGGGGACAAAAAAAGTGTTTTTAATACATTTGTGACTTATTCCAATAGCACAAATAATCATGTTGTTACTCCAGATTTAATAAAGAGACGCTATTACTTAATGTGGCAGCAGAGGCATGTACAGTATGTAAGCACCATGCCACAGGGGAAAGCTTGCATGACAAAGAGAATCCTTTAGGAAATTTGGCAAGCACTCCGGAACAAGCAATGCTCAGCTTGCGACCTTCCATTAGCAGTTCTAAATACAGAACTGTAGTGTAAAACAACACCTTCCTGCAGTATTTTCATTAATTAATACTAAGAATATAATTATTATAATGATAAGCTTCACTGATTTTGCTTTTTCTCCATTTTAGCTTCTGAAAAAAAATAAATTTGGAGCTTTTCTCTCCCCCATTTTGATTTCAGGTCTTATGATGCCGATTCTGGACTGTGTTTTCAGAAGAGTATTAAAATCAACAAATCAGTAGCAACTATCTAACATCCAATCCACAAGGAAACAGTCCACTTTTCACAAAGTTCAATGTATTGCTGTGGATAGAAAACAGGCAATGGACACAGGACCACATTTTCTTTAGTACTAGAGAAAAGTCTAGTGGATTTTACTTACAAGGAAAAACAGAGTTTGGTGCCTTGCCCTAAAATACTAAAAGCTAGAGACAAGGAAGGTGCTCACTTTGAGTGTAGGTATTCCAGTAGAGGCTTTGTAGATGTCACAAGACATCATTTACTTATAGAATAAATGCAAAACTTTTACAAAAATCATGCAAGTAACACCAAACAAATGAAATCAAGATCCAGATTAGTACTTTAGCTTTTAGAGCAACTCTTTGAATCTGCTATACTTAAGGCTCCAAAACTCCTCTTTCAAACCAAGAGGTGTTTGACAGCTAAATCAGTGCATTTCGAGCAAAGACCAAGAAAAGGAAAAAGGTAATGTTAAGAGGCTATTAATTATTACTAGCTTTCCCAGCCAGCTGCTGACAGATATGCCAATTCCTGCACTATCTACAGAATCTACAGAAAATGAAGGGGCTCAGCATTTTTGAGATGACTTCTCTCATCTCCCAGCACCAGACTCCGTGAATTAGAAGGAAGTGCATTGCTCCACAAACACATCCCATTTTCAGGGAATTTAAACAACATTCCTTCGCTGAAACTGTTAAAATAGTAGTTGATACTGAGTATCTTCCTTCCCAAAAATAAATAAGGAGAAGCTTTAGTCCCTTGGCACACTTTCACACACACTTAAGAGTTACTAAGTTACTTAAGTATTTTTGAGACTTTTTGTCATTAATAATTGGGGACCAGGAGCTGCTAACACTGATGTCACCCAGTTTAACTCATCACAACTATGCCCAAAACATCTAATTGAAGGTTCATAGTTCTCTTCCAAAAGGGATTTCCAAACTCCACCAGTAACTTACCCTTTCATTACACTTCCATCCATGCAACACGCTAGAACTGAATGCCAGCATACAGGAGTGTTCCCAGGGAAATGCACACAGAATCAGCAGGCACAGTATTGATACCAGAAATGTTCAAGTACCCTTCTGTATTTGATCAGGACAAGTATTCAGGAGTCTGTGAAGACTTAGACTGATGAGGCGTTTTCTAAGAGCCGTCAATTCCTGGTTGTCTCTGTGCCAGTATCAGCACATTTCTAGAGCTGCTCCACTCACAATAGATTAGTATTAAAGGCCAGGTCTGAAAGCCTCCCCACCTCATTAATATGCATTTTATATTTTAAATCCCATTTACATGAAGACTCATCCCTAAGGCTAGAAGCCTCATAAATTATGTTCCATTTTTAAACCTGCAGTATTCACTCTCATTGTTTCAGAAGGAAAACACTAGCAGAGACAGCTTTAGGCAGGCTGCTTTTGTTTAAAAGAACAGTATCTAAAGCCCTCCTTTAACTTCATTAGCCCACAAAGATTTGCACTAGAACAAATCCTGCCTGCAAAGCACAAAACCAACTGTCAGCAGATTTTTATTCTTTCATTATTCTGCTTTTGTTTCAGCTGCCAAAGCAGGTGGGTATAACATCTGCAGCTGAATAAACTCACGAAAAGCAACTTACCTAGTGAACACTTCAAAACCAGCCTACAATCACCATAAAAACAAATTAAAAGAGACAAAGTGACTCAGTATCTACTTCATCTCCTGGCAAGCATGGGTAGATGGTTTCACATTCAAGGCATACCACATCACATATCAAACCTGGCTTTGATGGTCATAAAAAATGTCCAAAGAAGAACAGATTCAAGCCTTCTCTATAAGGATGAGGGCCAATTTTTGGATAGTAGTCTTTTACTTCTGTATAGCACAGAGCCTTATTACACAGGTCAACCCTACAGGCAGCAACAAACAAGTTTGGGATGCTGAGGCAGACAGCACCTGCACCCTTCTAGTCTCCAGTAGTGAAGGAATGAACACCAAAAGGAAAAAGTAAGATGACTTTTTCTGGTTTTACCTTATTCTCCTTTACAAAGCATTTTTTGTAACACAGATTTACTGTTCAACAGCCTGTCAGTTTTTAATGCGGAGAGGTAACCTTTTACAAAAGCCTGAAACCAAAAGAATTTGACATCATTCATCCACTTGCCCTCAAAAACCCTAGAGTAGTGAGAAGAGCAAATCAAGCATGTTTCCCAGAAGGTGGGATGAGTAGGCTGTCACTTGCATTGGATAGATTTTTATCTAGCTTCACACACACACTATTCTGTACTTTTTATAAAGGATTAACTCATACCTTCTTGCCCACTCTGAGGCAGCCACAAAGCATAGTTGGCAATTACAACCTCTCATTTCAATGGTCCATTAACTAAAGAAGACATCACTTCTATGAGTAAGCCCCATAAAGTACACACACAGCACCAAAATTCTGTGTCCAATGAACATACATGCAGAAGTCAGATTTATAGGATCCTTTACATTTGAGTTTGAAATTCAGAGGTATATTTTAGATATATTTTAAATTCAGCAGTCTGGATTGCTGACTTTTTTTTTTTTCTTCTTTAAATCGTGTCCACTAACTAGGTTCATTTTAGTCCTCAAAAGCCTTCTTTACAAGATGTTTCCTCATTTTGAATCAGGCCTGAAAAACAAGGATTAACACTCTCAATCCCCCTCCCAGTGGTGGTACGGGATCTTGTTCATCTTCCACATCGTGTCTGAATCTGTTTCCCACAAGAAAAGCCCAGTAAACTCACAACTAAGGATACAGATGGGGAAGCCCAAACACCACAGGAAGAAAAGAATATAGCCTCTGGAGAATTCATTTCTCAAACCACCTATTTTTAGGTAAAAAGGAACTGCTCAACTCTGAGAAAAGCTTGAGTAGCAGTATCCTTACTCCTCCTACAAACACATAACCTCTCCAGTCACCTCTCCCTTGTTCTCCAAATTGCCCTGCTTCTCCTCACATCTCCAGAAATCTGAAATACATCCACTTCTTTCTCCACCACGTCTCTCTCCCAACATACTCATCTTTAATTCTCACCATTATACCCTTCTCCATTCTCCAGCTAAGTCTAGTTTTTCTTTTTTCTACCCTCACCATTCCTAGCTTGGTCACTCTGGTCTCTGCCTCCTTCTCATGTCTGGAGCAAACCACAATCACCTTCCTCCCTTTGCTATGTAAGGAAACTCCACTGCAGCTATAACACTGGCTAATAATGAAAACTGCATGCCTGAAATCCCAGAAATTGAGATTAATGTATTCATCATACAATAACAGTCTGCCAGGAACCTTTACTGCAGTCGTAAAGAGCATAAGCTGTCAAAACCCCCTTAAGATATCACAGCTTGATCAGCAAAGAAGCAGTAGTAAATCGACAAGCAGCAATCTCAGAAATAATTTATCTAGTATAATCTCAACCCACCTGTTAGTCTCACAAAATATTTATATATCATTTTTGTGACTTTCTCAGATTCCCCATGTTCAAATAAATAATCTTCTTGTTTCCCAGGGATGTATTTGTAACACAGGCATTCAAAAATGGAACGCGTCCCCTGCTCTTTTCCATTTGCTGTATTTCAATTTTTGATCTTTCTATAGTTGGTAGGAGTCGGGTTCTGTTCATTTTGTTTTCAAGTTTTGTAATACATTAACAATCTAATAAAGATTTTAAAAGACAAAACATTTTAAGATGTATTTTCCTATATACTATTGCCATCAGTCTCAAAATCAAAACTGAACAGTATGTTTCCTCTTCCAAACTCTGCACTCCTTTAACCTTCTTTTTTTCCAGAACTACATTTAGATGCATACACATGAGCTGTACATAAACGTGAGCTTCACTGTTGCTAAGTAACTGTGTGGCAGTCAGTAGATAGCATTGTGAATGTTGTAAGCAACATCATACAAGTTGTCAAGTTCATAATTTGGTCAGCACTAAGAAATGTAAGCTAAATATTTTGGATGAGACTCTCAATCTTTTTAAAATGGGCATGTGCAACAATGAAAGAAAAATACCTTGAGAACTGATTAAAGTCGTAAGTAATCCTACATGCTGCGGGACATTTTTCCCCTATCAGGACAGTTATGCTATTCTTCAGAATGCAGCTATTGGTATTTATCTAAATTAGGCTTTTTTCTCTATTTCCATTCAGCCCATTATTCACTGCTTTGAGGTACTATTTTCAAAACACTCCTCTATGTAAGTGTTAGAAAGACATTACATAATTTTAATTATTCGGTTAAACAGTTTGTTTTAAAAGTACCTTCTTGAAAACCTTTCATTGGATGTCAAGACCTGTCATTGTAAAAATATCCTAAGAATAAATTCTAATGCTCATCTTCAAATCTTAGGATGGATTTGTCCGCTCAGCTTGGTAGGGAATTCTACTTGTACAATTTTTTTTAATTATTATTATTTTTAAAGTTTTTAGTTTAATTTCTTCTTTTTCAACAGATTTAAGAGGTAAAACTACAAGAACAGGCTCTGAATCAGTACCTGGCTAAGACTCAATATATCTCAACCTCTTAAGCACTTCCTAACTTACTGTATCATTTTTCATTCTTTGGAATTGCTCTGTCTTAAAGGATTAGAGACATTTGTTACTTTTTTCAAGGTCACAGAAAGTAATCATTATTCTCCACTGTTTCAGAAAGCTGAAGTAAAAAGCAATTATACTTTAACCCTCATTCTACAGTAACACAGGTTCCTTAGTGAATTTAAAAAAAAAAGAGCCTTGCATTTCTAACTTCATTCAAGGCTACACATCACCATTTCAGAGTTTTAATGTAGTCCTCCAGCTGACTGCCTGTCGTGGTTTAACCCCAGCCAGCAACTAAGCACCACGCAGCCACTGACTCACTCCCCCCCATCCAGTGGGATGGGGGAGAAAATCGGGAAAAGAAGTAAGACTCGTGGGTTGAGATAAGAACGGTTTAATAGAACAGAAAAGAAGAAACTAATAATGATAATGATAACACTAATAAAGTGACAACAGTAGTAATAAAAGGATTGAAATGTACAAATGATGCGCAGGGCAATTGCTCACCACCCGCCAACCGACACCCAGCCAGTCCCCAAGCGGTGATTCCCTGCCCCCCCCTTCCCAGTTCCTAAACTAGATGGGACATCACATGGTATGGAATACACTGTTGGCCAGTTTGGGTCAGGTGCCCTGGCTGGGCATGAGAAGCTGAAAAATCCTTGACTATAGTCTAAACACTACTGAGCAACAACTGAAAACATCACTGTTATCAACATTCTTCACATACTGAACTCAAAACATAGCACTGTACCAGCTACTAGGAAGACAATCAACTCTATCCCAGCTGAAACCAGGACACCGCCTCATGCAAAATAAACAGCTATTTTTTTCAAGAGTTTCTTACACTCGTGACTTTTCTTTGACTTCTGTCTTGTGTTCAAGACAAAACCTGTACTACTTTCAGGACACACTGTGTGGCTTTACAAGACAGATTTAATACCTAGTGCACCTCTTATGCATGTTATGACAACACTAGATCTAAAAAGTCATAAACTATGCTGTTAAACTATATCCCTTAACTTAAATAAAAATATTCTTTAATACATCAGAATTATTTTAATTTATTTGCCGAAGAAGTAAACTCCATCAATAAACATTTTCAAATACATTACAGACTACCATGCAGTGCCAGTAAAATCAGTGTTCGGATTCAGCATCATTTATTCATTTTACTGCAAACCAGAACTCCTGGTTCACCTCTTGCTCCAGCTAGTTCGGTGACCCTAGATGAACACTTCTTTGCTTCTGTTGACTATCAGGACCTGGGGCCCAGACCACCGACACAGCGGACTCCAACCGTGCATCTCACCATTATGCATGCTCACATGCGCATGTACGCACACACACACACGTTCTGTGCCACAACTTCTCCAAATAAAGCAACTCTGATCTCGATGTGAAAATTTTTCTTTATTAGCAAGATATTTTCAATAAAATTATTCCAAGACAAAACAAAAACCACTGCGACTTCGAAAATTGCCAGACTATTGATGTTTGTACTCCCAGTATCTGGAAAACTCACTGTTCTTAACAGCATTTTACGGCCTTCAACACTGTCCAGGATTAAAAATAGTATTTATTTCTTAACACTTATGACAAAATTAAAGACTAAGTTATGACTGAGAAAAATAATGCATAGTAGGAGACTAAAAGCAGTAAACTAACTTTTATAAGATGGAGTTCAAGTTCTATGTACAAAGCTAAGAAGTACCAAGAAAAGCAGCTTGTGGGGGGTGGGAGGAAGATGAGAGAGGGGTACCTGACTTTTTCCTGGAGGATATGCTGCATGATGACACCAAATGATTCATGAGAACCATGTTTTGCGCTTGAAACTAAACAACTTCTGTAAAAGCACGTTTAGGTTTTCTTCTGGAGAAAAGAAGAAATACACAGATTTATCCATTTCCACTGCCTTCTGCCTAATCAATTTCTTGCTTTTTACTTAGACTCCACATCCCAATCAACAGCTAGCAGCTATGAGCAACCCTTTTAAAGTAAGAGCAGAAAAAAAGCCAATGAAAACGCTCTAGTACATTGATTTACATATACCTTCAGTTCATTATGAATTCACAATATCTACTGAAATCATGCAGTGTATTTCTGCAGTGTCTGATCAACCACAAGGCAGCAAAATTGATCATCTTCATCTCAAAAGAAAAACTGCTTAATCAGATACAACTTTGGGGCAGCCAGACTGTTAGAATTCTGTAACTACTACTGAGTTTCTCAAGTGACAGCCTAAAAAAAAAAAAAAAAAAAAAGGAAAAAAAAATTATTCTACTACTACTTAGAGCTGTCCTACTACCACTGCTATCTAAGCAGCAACCTCCAAAAAGGATAGGCAAATAACTGGGGAAAGCAACATCTTGAAATGCTATGGTTATATTCACTAGAGGTTATTTGCCAGAATCCACAGTGAAATACAAAAATAGGAAGCTTACTACAAAACACTGATGATACTGTTAATCCTTTGAAGGATAAATTGCTTTTAGACTCACCTGAAAGTGTTGGTTAAACTTGTTAACATTTGCTCTGCTGTATTTTCATAATAAGCAAGAAGTGAGGCACATCAGGAAATCTGTAGTATGAAACAGTTGGTACAGAGCGCCCAACACCTGCTACAGGTAGCCCTGGTCCAGCAGACCAAGCACCCACTAACTGCTGAAGGACATTCTCAAGGTCAGTTTTTTGTAAAAGGAATCTAATTCCTGCTCCCCAAGACCATTCCATGATGCAAACATAAGCACTGGAAGTATAGACTATCATGAGATTTGCTTGAAACACACACTCCTAATCCAAACAAAAACACTTGCATTGATGCACCCAGAGATGCAAAATAGGACACCAGCAATACCTGCATGTGTTCATGCATGCAGAGGAATCATATTCTGGAAAACAGCAACCCAAAAAGGCTTAAACAAAACACTGGTTTAAGACAGCTCTCTGGTTACACTCTTTAATCACAGGTTATCAATACCTTAAAGGTTATCAGTATCTTAAAGAACAAAAGTCAAGCACCATGTTTTGTTAGGCAGTAAGATACTAAGCATTCTTGATAGTACAGTCCGAAATACAAGGAAGAGACACAGTGCTGCTAGTAGCCTACGCAAATCAAAAACCAACCCAAAGACCTTGTTTGGGACCTGATATTTGAAGCAAATATCTCAGTACTACTCTCCCTCTCTGTAAATCCTGCTGCCCATCCACAGGGTGATGATAATCTGTGAAGTATTGCCCAATACCTTGCCCCATTTTCAACTTTTCTTTAAATCAACCATAACAGTATTAGAGTGAAAATAACAGGAAAATTACAGATGTCTGTAAAATCTGACCAATGAAAACTTACATATATAGCACTTCCAGGGGAGGTGAAGAAGAGTTTCCTTAAACCATTTTTTTATTAAATTGCCAGTTGAAAGTTCAGAGTTCTTTGGTCTTGACAAATTATTCACCTCTACCAATTTTAACAGCTCAAGAGCTAACATCCCACACAACTGATGAAGCCATCTACTTTCAGTGCAGATGGCCAGTAACACCCATTAGCAGGATTTTAAGCTCCCATGTTAGATATGAGTGAGTGATGTTCTAAAGAAAAATAACATTTCAGTGTACTCTCACTAAAAACCGAATACTATACTCTTCCTAGTATCAATAGGAAGAATGCCTGAATAAACAGTAACTGTCTTTAGAACAAGGCTTCCATCTAGTGGCAGAACAGAGTAAATGCAGAGAAATCTCAAGAGAATTTGAACTGTGAACCTGCTTGATGGTCTGACATGCTATCACACAGAGCTATAAACACTGGAAGCAGAGTTCTTCAGAAAAAGGTAAAAGTGGCAGAAAGGAGAACTTGCTAGATGGTGGTGTATAAACAGGCTGGGTTTAAAAACTTATACTGGAACTAGAGAGTCCCCCCAAAAAATTTTGCATAAGCAACTTTCTGAAGTGTTACCATATTTATTCTTGCTTCTTGGAAACTATGCTGTTTCCAAGTAAGGCAGAGCTGCACTACATATAATTTTACTCTCTCATCCTTTAGCTGTCACTGGCTTTATTTTAGTTTTGCAGACCGAGAGCTAATACATTTTACAAATATAATCTACAATGATTTGCCACAGTATTTCATCCATTGATCATCTCTAACACACAAAGAGCTCTTGAGATGCCATTATGTTGATGCCTATTTCATACAACGCAGACGCTTTCCAGTTCGGTCCCTGAATACATTCCAAGAAATCTATGTCTTAGCATACCACAGCCACAGAGTTACCAGGCCTTTTGGAAGATGTTGAAGTGTCCTGTCTATATAGGAAAGAATGGTTTGTTTCTGATTGGTGGGAAGAGAAAGTCAGGACTCTTGCTTTGCAAGATCCACTGGCAAAGAACCACTCTCTCCCTAGGATATTTTCAAGGCCACCTGATTCCATCACAGCTTTCCTGAATAAACTGGAAGCCAGCAGGGGAAGAAAAATAGCATGACAAGAAGTGGGAAAGAGCTGACAGCAGAGACCTGGGGAAGACAAAAGGAAGAAGTACGGAAGTAGAACTCAACCACTGCTTCAAGAGAGTCTCCACCAATGAAGGAGAAAAAATGGCCTTGCGCTTTTGAGAACTACAAACATATTTTTCAGTACTTATCAGAGAAGGCACAAATGTAAAAATCATAAGTTAGTCACATCTCACAACATTAACTTCAGTCCTCTGAAGATAATTTCAATTCCATGTACAGGAGAAAGAAACAGATAAATGTAGGAATGCAGGTTAGAGTGCTGAACAGACTGCATTAGTAGTTCCCTTTGTCCCTTCTTAACACAGTAGATCACATTTCTAGCAACAGAAGCAATACAAACCTCACCATATCCTTAAGTTTTCAAAATCAGAACTTCCCTTTTGTCATTCTGACTTTAATAACTTACCATGCATACATATCCTCTATCCTTAAGAGTTACTCATCTGTCCTTACTACTGGTATCTGTGACAGGCTACAGTTCTGGAAAGCAGAAGTCTACATGATGTAGGGAAGTAGGTCTTGTGTTCGCAATTCCTCATTTACTGGAATAAAGACAAATGTATATTAGTGGTTTAAGTGCATTTCCACACCCATCCCTCTCATCCAGTGTTAAAAAGGACCCCAATTATTGCTCAGGAGTTAAGAATTTAAAAAAAAAAAAAAACACTTTCCATGTTTCCTGCTTCTGCTTACGAAGTTTGCATCTGATCAGTCCCTTGTGGCTTAACTCAAAACTATCATAGCTCCTTCCTTTAACCAATAACTAATAAATAGTCAGTATTTGATAGTCTAGATCTATTAATAAAAATCTCTGCTTCCGCTCAGAGATCAGTCCTACAGCAGAACCTCATTAGGTAATTCTCACTATCAAAGTAATATGCTACTGAAAAGCATGAGTAATACTGAAGAAAAACTAAGACATTTAGTTGCATTCCCCTTCTTAGAAAAGGGTGAATGAAAGCTGACAAAAAGCTAGTATGTCAGATTTTATGAATGCAGTTACCTCCTACACCTTCTCCCTCAGGATTTTACAGGGCTTGAGCATCTTTTTTTTTCCTTGGTAAGACAAAACCCCCACATATTTACAAAAGCAAGAGTTTTGGCTCAAATTACACTACACCACTTTAACAAAGACTAACTTTGTTGAATGTCTTCCCCAAGCCTATTTCTACTGAAACAGCTCATTTTTGCACACTCAGGTAGACTTTTGCTTTGGTATTTACAGTGAACAGTCCAAAGGAAATACTGCTAAGAATTACACTTTTAAAAGACAGACAAAAAAGCTATTGAGAGTAAAAGGAATTAGCATAGCCTCATCTTTTGGAAATACCAGTAAGAAGATGCTAGCTGCAGATCTACATCTCTGACACCTGCTTCTCTCAGTCTCCAGTAAATGATGGGCCAAGAAAGAATATGGAAGACGTACTTACCGGACAAAGCAGAAACCCAGCGAACAGCTGTTACAAAACAAGTGCTTAGCTCTCAAACTTCAGGAGTCTGACCCCAAAAAGTATGTGTGATTTTTAAAAAACAACTCCATAACAGGGAATAATTTTCTAGAGAGAATTCATAAACAATATAAAGTTGTCGAGCAGAATAACCCCCCAAAACAAAACCACTTTAATTTTCTTCCTATCAGAATTATATCACTCCTGTTAAAAAAATGCAAATCTAAAGTCATCCCTAGGATGAATACCAGATTTCTAAGAGGTTTAAAACCAACACACCCTAAGTATCACAAATGTACTTAGTTCCCGGTTCAATAAAATATTTGAATATCAATTTATTAAAAAGTTATGTGAACTGTACATACGTAAACTGAAATATAGCTGAAAAATCTGAAATATATAATTTTAAAGGAAAATCATTTATTTCTGAAAATATTTAAAATATTGCATTTCTGGCAGCAAATTTAAAACAAGTGCTCTGGAATGGGTGCAGTCTCTCTGTGCATTTGTCTAGCATTTGTCTTCAAGGCGTAAAACATATCTGTTTTCTGATTTTTCATAGTACAATCTTGTGAACACTTTCTTTCTGACTTGTAGAGACATAATTCAATTTCCAAGAACAGCAGCAGAATTTTAACAGGAAATGCTATGGTCCTTGTCGGTGCAGACAACACACTTTCCGAGAGTCCACAACGCCTTGGAAATATGCTAGCCATTCTGCATATAAATGCAGCAGATTGTGCTTACAAATTACAGAATAAGTCTTTGATTGATAATTTTTCTGTTTATTTCCGCCAAGGCCACTGAAAATACGAAGGCCTTTTCATCTGAAAGGTTAGCATACATGTCAACTTCCTTTTCTTGTTTCTCTGTAGAAGAAAAAAAAGTCACTATTAGAAGCTTTTTCCATTATCTGAAGTTAATGCAAGCTACATAGTAGTTAATAAATTATGTGGAATGGAGTACTGGAATTTGAAAGAAGTTAGACAATCAACTCCTATGCAGGGAAGGATTGAGAGAAAGGAGGAAGGAATGGAAGCACACAACGTTGCTAGAAGAATCACAGAATTAGTCATCCAAAAGCATGACTGAATTTCTGTTCTTTAATGATGAAGAAAGAATGAGTCATTAACATTATATTGATTCCTGACACAAACGAGTACTCAAGTGTTCCTCCATTTTTTTAGTTGTGGGGTTTTTTTTTTTGCTTTTACATAAACATCTCCCATCCTAGAAAACAAAGTTATTTTACAATATCCTCATTAAACACAATATTTGTCTGCTGGTTTTACATCTAAGTAACAGAAACCCCAAAGTTTTATTACAGTGTCCAAGACCAAAGAACAGATACATGCCAGAAGTCAGGTTCCAAATTTGTCACCATGAACATTTCTGGACTTTCTATACTGCAGACTTTAAATCTTAACCCAGATACAGAATAGTGCTAACACCTCAGTGAGCAAGTGAAAGCCTCTGAATTCCCTCTGCTGGCTGGATGTTGGCTTGTTTCAATGCTACAGACACACAACAGCAAGCCATCAAAAAGTTTCCATAGTGCAGTGCTCAAGTATGCTAAGTTACACTATAGCGTATGACAAAACTCATAGAATAGTATGATTTCATAAATACCACTTTCATAAATACCACTTATTCCAGATCATGACTATCTATATCCCAGTTTAGCTAGCGATGTGTAGCTGACAACTCATTAAGAAAAAAAAAAACAAACCACACACCACCAACAAAAAAACAGCTTTGTCAGCAGAAGACCAAGCCTCTAGACACAAAGAAGAGAGGAATACACATAGAGCTTTAAGGTTGGTGTCTAGCTGTGGAACTCCATCTCTAAACCAAGTTCCACAGTGGCCTGGACAAATTTACAGTCACAACGTAACACTCACCTTACAGACCCCTCTGTCTTATTAACACAGACACACATATGCACACTTTTTTTGCCCGCAGCACGCTCTGGCAGACAGCTCCACCAAGACACCTAAATCAACAATGGGTAAGTGAAAGACAAAGCAGCATTGGAAAATAATGGAAAGCACCATATGGAAAAAAGATCCCAGCATCTCCTATCTCCACCTACTCACACAGTTATTCCTTCAATGGGTCCACATTCATAACAACATTTTTAGATTTGGCTTCACATCTGTGTTACAGCCATGGACACCATTCCAACAGACTGCCTTCTCTGTGAAGTCAAGTGCTTGCCTTAAACAACTAAGTGGAAGAAGCTGAAAAAACCTTTACCACTATGTTCTGATTTAATACTGATACAGAAACACACAGAAACAAAACCATACGCTTAAAGATTTCTAGACAACTTAATCACACACAAGCTCACCTTTCCCTACAAGTAAAACTGCTTAGTGAGGAGCCTGGACATACAAAGATGCATCAGTTTTTAATCTGAAAACAAGAAATTTGCTTAGCTAAATAAGACAAATCAAAGCATGTTTGATATTTGGAACGTAAGTGATTTCTGCTGGTTCCCTGGCTACACAAAACAATTTTCTCTAGTGTACTGAGCTTGAAATGAAAGCTAAGAAACTGAGTTTCACTGCAAGTCCTACCCTGTATTCAAGACAAATCAGTTTCTGTATGTACAGTCAGTCTGGGTTGTTCCACTTCCTCCCTCCCACCATTTACAAATTAACAATGCTGGGAGTTGTTCTGAGCACAGACACCACACACACTGGTTATTCCACATTAGTCTTTTCTATTTTTCTATCTAAACACCTCTCCTTTTTTCATACTTTCTGATCCAAACAAATCCAGCCACCACCTGAATATGTCAGCACCCAGCAAAATTAAAAATACTTCTCCCCCCCGGTTACAGTTAACAGATTGTAGACTTCTTAGCCAAAAAAAAAAAAAAAATTGTCAAGTTTCCCTTCCCCCCCCCATCCTCCTGAAGTACTGGCTTGTTCTGAGACTTCAGCTTTAAAGAATTCAAATCTTGATATCAAACAGTAGCAGAGATTAACACAGGTTTACAAGCTTTATGTGTTCTTAAGTTCACTTAGTTCTCATCTAACTAGTGAAGAGAAGAGCTTGCACCTGCATCACATTTCATCATATGCTACTCATAGGACACCATGGTTTCTACAGACACTATTAAAACTTTCCGCTTCAGTCTTATCTGAAAGTAGCTCTGACTCATTTCTCTATTATTAGCAAAAGACTGTCTTACAGAATCACAATACCATTTTTGTAAGATGTTAAAAATACTAAGTCTTTTGCTGTACAACTAAGAGGCTATTTAGGTGAAGATATTTAGTCTTTCTGGAGCATGTCTCACATCCCCAGATCTCCTGCAACCCACTAGACCCACAGCCCTTAAAATAGTGATTATGTATAAATAATATATGGACCCTCCCTTTTTTGGATTCAAAATCCAAAGTTCTGAGATTCACTATCCAAGATAGTAAGTTACTTCAAATGTGCACATTGGGCAACCAAATGTATACATAATACAGGCAGAAATTACTGGAAAAGGAAAACTTGGGTCAAGAAATTTAATTCAGCTTAAGTTTTATCAGGGTACTGAAATTTATATATCTTTATAAAGATTCATCCCTTGTTAAGTATCAAGTATGCTTTAGTAAGACAACAGGCCACTCTCAGTGAGTCTCACTTGATGGTAACCTCTTTCAGAATAACCAATACCACTTCCTCCTGCATATGAGGGGTTTTTTGTTTGTTTCAATATAATCAAGGTTGTTAACTAGATAACAAGGCAGCCTGGGAACCGGTCTAGCTGTGTATCACAGTCCCACACAGTAAAATAAAAAACATACCACCACAACAAAATCAGAATGAAATTATTATGAAGTTTTTTTATTTTCAAAATATATTGCAGCATTTCTGACCATGAAATTAAGCAACAATTTTGACAAGCCAAGCCTGCAGGGAGAAGTTCCTACTTTCCAGAGCCATCACATGGCTCTGAAACGCATGATAGGCATATTCTCTGGGCCCTGGCACTCCGCCATATCCCCTCAATCTACATCAGCTTCCTCTTTCCTCCCCCTCCATTCCTTTTTATTAAATCTGCAGAAAAAATAGCTTATTTTAAAAAGCCCTTTTCCTTCTCCTGTTCTTCTTAACTGCTGTTGAATCCTGCAGCTCTTTGCTCTAACATGAGCCAGTCACGAAGGATACAAAAGAACTAGTCAAAGGCACAGACACAACAGGGAAGAAGCACACTATATATGAAAGAGCATGACAAGCAAGGAAGCAAAGCTATAGATGTCATGGGTGCCTTTAGGAAGAAAATTTTCACAGCTGGGTGGTCTTCAGATGGACAGATTATCTGCTTTTGCACACTATTATTATTCAGGTATTCTCTGTCCTCCTGTTTTTCCACCTACAAATACATTAGGCATTGCAGAAACCTAAGAGGCACCAAATATTTGACAGCTTTGCAAGCAGTGGCCTCTTTTCAAGTCTTTTGGGGGAAAGAAGAGTAGCACAATCTCTAGTGGCAACTAATGCATACCCAAAATACCCTAGAAATATACAATAGGCAAGGAAATAAGACGCATAAAGTCTAACACTAAACTAATGTCTTGGACTCCAGAGCTGACTTTCAACTCTATGCAGATTGATACAAGGACTAACAATGCGTCATATGAAAATCACCTTAATTGTAATAGAAGAATTAAAGTTGCTTAATATGCTTTTACGCAAACACCACTATCAAGCAACAGGTTTGGTAAAGGAAAAATATTTCTAAAATTCCCACTAATTACACCACACGTAGTAGTTAGGCCAATTTTATAAGCCACTTGAAAAGGGAAAAGTCAATGTTAACTTGTTTTATAGTAATTACTTACAAAACTATGAGTTCTTTGCTGAATTTATTTTTATAGGTGACAGCCATATGTCTCAACTTTTTTTATTTTATTTTTTAAATCTGCCCAATAACCACCACAGTTGTCTACACGCATTACGGTCTGACATAACCAGAAATAAATCAGAAGTAAGAAAATATCCTAAGCCCACTTATTCCTAAACAATAAGGTGTGCTGCACTGGTGAGGAGCAAAGATAATTACAAATGCGCATGAACCCAAGCTCTGTACCAGGTCTGCAGATGAAGAGGTTGAAGAAGAAATAGTAGCAGTAGTCACAATACCAAGTAAAGGGGATGGTAAGACAGGACAAGAAGATGAAGGCAATCTTCTCAGATGAGATTCAACTTTAAACAAAACACAACACCAAACATGAAGAAAACAACACACCACACATGCACTCTTATGCAAAGATCTCACTGCATCCGTATTTCTAGTTTTCTACCTCAGAGCACTGGCATATTGTCACACTTCAGAGTATGCAGCAAGAAGTTAAAAACATTCAGCCTAGCTTTTGATAGGAAAACATGTTCTCTAAATATCCCTCATACTTTCAAAATCTTGCTTTTTGGAGACTATAAAACAAGCATTAACAGAATGGATCTTTTCTTTTGATTGCTTAGATTGCTTTCCTCTATTTCAGGGACAGGAAAGAAGATTTACATTTATAGGGCAACCCAACCAGCTTGCAGGAATTTTCAAACCAAAGCTGTGTGTGAACTAGACTGGCAGTAAAATGCCTAGAAATGATCCTATAGGTGCTAGACAAAGTTTAGCTTAGATCAGCAACAAATAGGGAAGCTCTGTATTCTGCGAAGCTACATACATCAATAATCCATATGTAACAGTGAAGATATTAGATATTATAACTGTATTCCTATTACAGTAAAGCAACTACCATTCTGAAAACATACAGAAATCAAATTCCATCTCCTCTTTCCACAGCCAAAGCACTAGAACAACAACAAATCCCAATTCATACTTTTATAGGAAAGAAAATTTAAGAAGGACTAGATCTACATTAAACAGCAGAGACAACAAAATTGGTTTTGAAGAGTTAGAAGTTCAAGGAACTCACTTTGCAACACAGAATAACACCCATTTTTTGTTAACAAATAAGGTGGCAGGGAAAAACATTATTGCATTTCTGAATTATGCTATAAGGTATGCTTGAAGGATTCAGTAGTTTTAAGAACAAAATCTTCTGAATACTTATATGAAATCTTGTTCTTCCCCTCCTACTTGCCTTCCAGCCTTAAGTCCATGCTAAGTTTTGGATTCATTATTCAGGCCTTAAATTAATATCTCCAAAACCCACAGAGAGCAAATGCAGTGTCAACACGCTCTTAGAAAAAAAATACGAATCCTAAGTGAAAGTCACATACTTGAAGGGCTCCAAAATTACTCTAGTGCATGTAACAGTCTCTTTATTGTATAAAGATTAAAAACAGCAGGTCACCAAGGTACCTTAATAAGCAAGGAGGCATTCTTTCCTCTAGAGTATTATTCCATAGAAACATGGGACAAAAATTCAGGTCATAGTAGTGACTCAAGGTGCCCTTTTTACTTTGGCTCTCCAAAAGGTTTCAAGGAACTTTTTAAGCAATCCAGTCATCCTAATCACTCTCTGACACTGCTTGTCCTTGTGATATAGAGCAGCAGTACCTCAAAAAAACCCAACAAAACCAAACCAAACCAAAAAACCTACTAAGCACTACAGTCCAATGGCTTTCAACCTACATGTTGAAACTTGATATGGTGGCTAAAAATACAGACTTAGTTCTTTGTAGTTAGTTCTAATCAGACACTGAAAAAACATAAAACCAGAGGTCTCTACAGGTGTGAAACAGTCCCTTCCACATATTAAGATAACGGGTATTGGCTGAACTAGTCCAGTTACTTAAATGGTTTGAGTGGTATAAAGGTTTATTGATAAAAAAAGTCTTCATACAAAAAGTAAACCCAATGAACGTATTCCTCCAGTTCTCATACCTCTTTCTTCCTCATGCTTTTTGGCTGAGGCACTCTTAGGTCTTCCTCTTCCTCGTCTGCTATGATCTGAATGGCTGTTAGACCTGGATCTTTTTCGGTTTTCTAAGTCTTTATTTACTGCAGAATTTATCTTCTCTCGCTTAACTCTCTCTGTCCGTCTCCTTTTGGCCTCACTCTTGTTTTCTGCGCAAATGAATAGAAATGGTATGATCTAAAGTTGTTTTCATCTTTGCTCTTAATTTACTCTTAGTGCTTACCCCACCCAATCACCTTTTTTCTTTAAATCTCTTAGCAAAAGCGGTTAGATGTCTGTACCTTTACAGAACAATTGCATCTGCATGATATCGATGCAGAAATTAAGGTGTCAGATCCAGAAAGACACTTCACTTCTTGATTACAAGGATCAAGCCTTTAGTTACTTCAAATGCATTCTGCAACATGAGACATCTGCTAGTGTGCAAAAAGTTCACCGTTTCCCACAATAAGATGGAAAAAAACTGTACAAATCACAGCCATCAAGACTGCCCATTGCATTTGTTTCCACTAGCCAAAAAAAAGGATTTTATCATATAGGCAAACAGCGAAGTACTTCATCATCTTTTGACATCAACAACAAAATCATTCCCGCTGCTCTCACAAATTGAAATGCTGAATCAGTAAACACCACATTACATAGCACATGTCTCTCACCAAATCTAGCCTATGACAAGCCCTCATAACACTTAACACTGAACAGGTGTACTGTTTTCCTACACACCAGAGTAAAAAAAAAAAAAGTATTTAGATGAGTTTCACCTGTAAGTTAAGTATGAATTAATGAGCTTCAGTACTGGAAATAGTACAGTCGCCACAGCACACTATTCAACACAGACTAGTTGCACATTTGCAAGGCTGGAGCACTATTCTGTAGTAGCTATATTGTGGAAAATACTGGAACATCGTTTTCTTAAACAAGTTGCAATTACCTTATGAGCACAAGATAGACATATGTGGTCTCCCACTATATCTTCCTGGGGAACTGGTTTCCTTTTGCTGCAGTTGTGCCATCAATCTTGTAGTATAGACACAGGGTACAAACTGGACAGCAGGGTAACTTGTCGCTAATATTAACACAAAAGCTATATTTCACAGTATCACAAAAAGGTTCAGGTATCAAGGGACCTCTGGAGATCAACCTGTCCCACCCCCTTGCTGAAGCAGGGCCACCTACAGCCTGTTGCCCAGGTCCATGTCCAGATGGCTTTTCAGTATCTCCAAGGTTGGAGACTCCACAACCTCTCTGGGCAACCTGTGCCAGTGTTCGGTCATTCTCACAGTAAAAAAGTGTTTCCTGATGTTTAGAGGGGACAGCCCATGTTTCAGTTTATGCACACTGCCTCTTGTCCTGTCACTGGGCACCACTGAAAAGAGCCTAGCTCCATCTTCCTTACACCCTTCCTTCAGGTATTTATATACATTGATAAGATTCCTCTGAGCCTTCTCTTCTCGAGGCAGAAGTGTCCCAGCTCTCTGTGACTTCCCTCAGAAGAAAGATGCTCTAGTCCCTTCATCATCTTCGTGGCCCTTCACTGGACTCCTCCAGTATGTCTGTGTGTCTCCTGTACTGGGGAGTCCAGAACCAGACACAGCACTCCAGGTGCAGCCCCTCCGTTGCTGAATAGAGGGGAAGGATCTCCTCCCTCTACCTGCTGGCAATACTTTGCCTAACACAGCCCAGAATTCCGTTACTTGCCTTTGCCACAAAGGCACATGTTCAACCTGCTGGTCACCAGGACCCCAGGTTCTTTCCTGCCAAGCTGCTTTTCCAGCAGGGTGGCCCCCAGCATATATTCGTGCATGAGGTTCTTCCTCCCCTGGTGCATTTCCTATGTACAAAGCTGAATTATACAAGAGTTCTGCTCTACCAGAACATGGCCTTCAGCTTCATTTGGTAACTACTTTATCAACAACCAGGAAGGGGGGAAAAAAAAAAATTTACCAACACTTCCAAACTACCACAGACATTGCTTAACCTCCTCCACCTTGAAAGTTCAGTTATTTGGCATAACGTCATATAATTCCTACAAGCTGGTAAACTGTAAGTATCCTTCAAAATAGTGATACAAAATACACCTAGCTTCCATTTTGTAAGCCGAGTAGACAATTTTAAAAAGATCAGATACCTTTTTTTTTTTTTTTTTAAACATCTTCCCTGACAGGTGCTTGTTCTGACTAATTCCTACTAGGACTGGAGGAAGTCATAAAAATGAACACAAGGAGAATATTAATCATGCCAGAATGCACATTCAACCAACTTCTTACTGTGCCCATCAACAACAACAGACAAACAAGTTAGACACAAAAATACACTATTTTTTAATTTAACCCACGCAGAGAGAAGCAAGACCCACCTGGTTTTAGATTAAACATATGACCAGTTTTTACTTTCAGAAAACCCAGCTTCAATCAGCATGTACTATGAAATCCGATCCCTTTGACACCTCTAGACATTTAGGTTCAAAATAGGATTAACAGAAAGCTTTCTGTAAGGAGTTATTTTGCATAATGACCAATGTGCACAGCTAGAATATACACAGAATAAATAACATCACAAGTACAAAGTAAGACTGAAAACATCAGCTTTTTCCCCCCCCAAAATTCAAGAAAAATCAACATATTCAAAGTCTACCTGCACAAATTCAAGGAAAAGCAAACTGACAACAGTCATTTTACACAGAGAAGTAAAATACTCTATCCTTTGCCTCCAAGAAATAATGGGAAAGAACTGTTGTCCCCTTCTTCCCATCTCTGTATTACCTGTGATGGGTGGTGATCTCTCAGCACGTTTAGCATGCAAGAGTTTTCGACTAATAAATATGTAGCCACAGGGACATGATTTACATGCAACAGGAACCTGGGAAAACAAAAGACAAATATTTCAGATCATTTCAAATTATGACAAAATTCCTGTCTGATGAAGAAAAAAAACTAGTAACGCACATTTCGTCCTCAGAGATACCTCTTCAAATTCAGTCTGTACTGCCAGCTATGGCCTGTACTATTCTAAAATTTTACTTATAGTAAAACCAGGTTCTGCTGTGAATCACCCACCCAGCCTTTTCTTTATGCAGTTGTTGGAAACCAAGCTTGAAATGTACAGCTGTTGTGACCACTTTGTACTACCAATCCTTTTCCCCAGACTGTCAGGAAGTGGGTGGGGGAAAGCGGAGAGCTCTAAAGCAAGGGTGAATTAGAAGAGAAATACAATTTCTCTTCAGAGCTCTCAAACATCCCCAGTCAAATCAATCAGACATTCCCAGTTTTGCTTCCTTCATTTACTTTAAAAAAAAAAAAAAAAAGAAGAAAAACTATGAGTTTCATACGTATCAGTACATTCTGAATACATCCACTTTTCGGAAGCAGTTGAAAGCAACTCCTTCAGAGAGCAGGAGCAGCTTTAAACAGGAGGCACAATAGAGCCCGAAGCAAAACAGATGCATTTGTACCACACTCTACAACAGCTCTGTAGACAAGGCCGGGTGGTTACAGAAGTACCTAGTTAATTCAAAACACAAATAACCTACCACAGCTAGTCAAAAGCTGACTGCAGGATGAAGAGTTTAAGAGACGATAGTGCCTTTCGTGATCAACCAAGCAGTCAGGAGCAGTACGTTCCCCCAGCATAAGACAATTTAAATCAAGATGAGAGAACCTGGAAATGCCACACTTACATGAAAAATGACAAAAATCTTACCCTGAGCAATTAAAAAAAAAAGTGATGCTGATAAATTACAAACCTCTTTACCTTCACTTTAAAAGATCTCAAAAGATCTTGGCTTTAAGTAGTAAGGAATACACCACATTGCTTTCATTAGGTTTAAGACTGAAAACACAAATCAAAGCAAGTTTAAACAGAGATCTGGAAGAGATTAACATAACACACATTAAAGTCAAGTCATGTTGAAGCACAACAGTGGGGGGGGGAAAAACAGGAGGTAATTTCTCAAATGTAATTCTTTAAGACAGGTCTCTACGAGTTTGCCAATATCCATGGAAACAAACAGGAGTACAGAACCATGACTGCCTGCTCAATTTTACCGGACATACAGAAGAACCAAGTTCCCATGTTCTACTGGCTGGGAAAAAACCTACCAAAATAGTACCTGTATTTGTAAAGGGGAACTTAACTGCTACTCAGAATAAACAAATTATTTTGCTTTCTGTAGCACATTTTAACTCCTGTACCTCACCCTACAAACAGATTACAGATAGATTTTTGATACAGGTTTTATGTAACTACAGACTTTTAAATTCCCTTTATGGAGACACAATTCTAATCAAGGTTTATTGAACTTTAAAGCTCGGAATTTAGCAGACTTGTGTGTGCATTTATCTCCTTGTTCATATGTCAGTATAAGAGTACTAAAAAACACTATCTAGCAGATAGTTTGTCTGTATTGTTAAGATGATATAGGAGTTCCATTTAAACCCATTTTTGAACACCTGGGTCGCTCCAATAATTACGTTTCCAGGCTCAGCCTAAAAAAAAATTTGGGGAAAACCACCCAAAGGAATTGGAGCAGACCCAATATTTTTCAATGAACTTAACTGTGCTTAACAGAACAATATTGTTCTTGTGTTGCAGGTTTGGCATGTAGGTGTGTGAGCCATTTGGGGAGGGTGGGGGGATTAGGTGGGAAGGGGCTTATTCACTGAAACGTATCAGTTATCCTTTGAAGACCTTTACTGATAACATCCTGTAATGTAATTAAGGCAACATAGGCCTACAAACACTATTTTACTCTGTTTAACATTTTCCTAAGCAAGAAGAAATTGAGTTTCTCATACAAGAAAGTTTACCTGAAGCTAAATTAAGAAGTGATAATTATTTCTTCTGATTGACTGCAAGTACTTCAGGCTCCCTAGTTTAATGGGGCTGTGCTTTGGCTGTGAAAATATCATCAAAAACCTTCTTTTTTTTTATTTTAAAAAAGTCTAAATGGCAACTACATATCATCTAAATTACAGCAGAAAAAGTTTAAAAGCCTAAGAAGTGTTACTCAATATTACACTCCAATATTTGTGGCTGTCTAAATATTTCCATGCATGCCACTTCTAGCGAAGAAATCAGAAACAAATGCAAAGCTCTTGTTTATGGAAGAATTTAAGAAACACTAGTACAGGACACAACCACTTAAAGAGTCACACAAGAGCTTCCCCACACTCTGCAAAGGGTTGACATGTACTGTGGGTTTTAGTTTCTTGTCCTCTCCCAAACATTTGGCACTGGAAAACAAGGTCCTATGAGCAATGCTTGTGCCAGGGCAGGACACATATGCATATTAATTCCATGTTAGCCACAGAAGAGTTGCCAACAGAAAATCTACATTGACATATGCATATCGCGTGTTTTAAAGCACAGAACAAAGTGAAAGTTTTGGCATCAGCTTAAAAAGCAAGCCTATAATGCTTGCTTACTTGCTCTTCCTATTGTTGGTGGCTTGACATTCTGTACTTTAAATAAAAAAAACCAAAACACCACCACCACTCTCATATTCGACTTCTCACTCATTTTCTTCTTTCACCAACTGAATAACCCCAAATTGGCACACAATTTTTTCTCAGAAATAGTACTTCAGTGACATGCTTAATGTGAGCATTTGCAGTGGTTCATCTATTGCTTAAAACATGAGAGGATGCACCCCCCACAGCTCAACATTCCAAACTGTTCCAGGATGAGCAGAAACACTATAAAAAACCATGCAAGTCAGAACAAATAAGATGACTTTTTTTTAATCTTTATAAGTAAAGGAAAAATGGCATGAGATTGTTTTTTTAAGTATAGCTAAACTAGTGTATACCAGTCAAGTTTCAGGATCCAGTAACAGAAACATGTTTCCCACAATTACATGTAAAAGCCTCTCCCCCTATCCTGAGCCCCACAGCAGCCTTCTGCAGTGCTGTGCTATTGTTCCAGCAGAGGAGCACCGCTGCAACAATCTGGCCTGTTTTTAATAGTAACATCATTACCAGGAAAAAGAGTAAATGAAGACAAGCTCGTAATATAGTAACAGTGAAAATCAGCTGCTGTTACTGTTTAAGCGTAAGTAACTCCATATTGTACACATAACAAAACTGCAGCGAGACATAAACAACAGTTCACGTACACATTTGGACTACATGATAGGAATCGCGGTGAAGGTCTCAGTTTTGCCATTTCTAAACTACTCCATGAGAAAACAACACAACTGAATGCTCTCCCGACTAACCATAGGCACATTAGTCATCCAAAGGGCAAACTGCATTGTATAAATTACTAAGTTCATTACATTTTTAATAAATTACATAGCTACTAAACAATACTAGCACATAAACAATCAATTCCGCACGTCGCACAGAAGTCCTTCAGCATACGATAACTATTACGTTATCCTGCAAGAGGAACACGGTATTTAATCCACATTCCCAGCAGAAACTGCAAAGGCAACAATTATTTACTTCACATAAGCATTGCTTCGCAGTAGCACGGAGCCAGCTTGATTTTTTCCTGCCTCAAAACCAAGCAGCTCAGTCGACAGCGTCTTGCATCGATATCGCAAGCGCATAATCTGCAGCGGTGGGTATCGAGAAGCAACCACAACCGACACGCAGAGCAGAGAAAACAGGAAGCAAGGCTGTGGGCACTAACGCGGGGAGCCGCTGGCCGGCCGGGGCACGGCACACAGCCCGGCTCCCCGGGAGGCGGAGGGCGGCTGCCGGCGGCCCCTGAACTCCGACCGGCGCGGCGGAAGGTCAGTGCGGGACAGCGGACACCCACCGTGCCCAGGGACGAGCCAAAGCGGGGTCGGCAGTGGCGCTCGTCCCCGAGGTGCTGCCGGAGAGGGACGGTGGCCCGGGGCGGTGAACACCAAAGCTGCGCTGAGGGAGCGGCTCCCGCAGCCCCGCCGCCGACCGCAGCCGAGCGGCCGGGCCCCACCGACAGCCACGGGCCGCCGGCGGGGGCTGACGCCCACCTCCCCCCGTTCCGCCTGCGGTCCCCATCCCTCCCTTCAGCCAGAGCCCCAGCGACAGGAGCAACCTGACCTCGCTGAGGTGGCCGGCGAGCCCTTCCGCCCCAGGGCGCCCGCCGGCCTGAGGACCGGCCAACCAGCCCCGCTCGCGGGCCGCCTGCTGGCGGGGCGGGCGCTCCTCCCGCTCACGGGGGCGCCGTTCTAACCCCGCGGCCACTAATCCCCCTTCCCCGGCGGGGACGGCCCTCGAGGGGAGCGGGCCTAGCAGACGCCTCACCTGCTGGTCGCACTCCGGGCAGGACTTGGTGGCCATCTTCACTTTCTTGGCCCTGCTCGAGGACATGCTCGCT
>NW_010972528.1:8970510-8980960 GCF_000737465.1 Haliaeetus leucocephalus | reverse complement strand
GCGAGGAGCCGGCTCCGCCGCCGGATTGGCTGGGCGCCTCGCATGGCCGGGGCTGCGCGCGGTGGGCGGGCTCGGAGCCGTGTAACGGGCGGGCCGGTAACGGCTCCTCGCGCCACCAGCGCGGGGGCCGAGGGGGAATCAGGGAGAGCCGGCGGCGGGGGGACCCCGGAGCTGTGGTGCCCACCCCGAGCCCAAGCTCTCGCTGTCGCCTCGGCTCCGGCGCGATCGCCCCTCTCGGGTGTCTTCGGCGTGGCTGACAGCTAGGCAGCGCTCCACAAAAGCGAGCCGCTGCTTGGTTTTCGCGTGCCCGGGGTCTTCTGTTTAATTCGAGGCAGTAAGTGAGAGGGCAGCTCCTTTTTGCCTTCCCGCTACCTGTGCCCCATAAGCAGCACCAGCAGGATGAAGTTACACTGAAACATAGAAGCGGTCAGGAAGTTTTAAATACTACTTTTCTGGTCTTCGTCGCAATTCAGAAAAAGACAAGACTAGAGCTGAGGAGAAGGGTTAGCACCTGCTGCTCCTTCACCTTCGTGAGCCTGCCAGTTCAACACTTAGCGTATTCAGTCATGCCTCTGAAACTTGTTATGCTTGCAAATTCGATGTTTTTACATTAGTATGTTAATTTTCCTGTCACACCCACCTAGAAATATTAGTAGCATAATGTAAACTAACTGCACTTTTATGTTTCTCACAATATGCATTTTTAAAGAAATGTAGCAGCTAGAAGTACTCATTTCAGCTCCAAAATACCTTCAAGATAGAGTCTTAGACTGAAGCTTCGCATCAGCATGTAAAAGCTTTGTATTCCTACAAAATATTTATATCTGAATCATTTACCTCTGGAGTTTAAAAAAAAAAAAAGGAAAGTGATAATGACAATACTGCTATTAACAGGAGTTTGGATGTTTGGGGGGGAGGGGCGGGTTGTACTACAAAATGTCTACAGGAGAAAAGGGCCACAAAGTCTCAACCAGAAAATTCTTTTTGAAGATTACTGTTTAAAATAGCCTGAGGTACAGCTGCCAACAAATATTAAAGAACTGTACTGGAACTGTAATGCTTTCACATGGGTAGCAATCAGTGCATCTGTGAGGCTGGCTCTAGGCCCAATATAACAGAATTTTTATTTTATGTTTGTAGTTTAGTCTTGAACTCAGTTTGCTGCACCTACATATTGAGAAAAAACATTGGAGGAGAGGCAGTTTTGATAAGACTTTTGTCTATACTTCTTCAGGGAAATCAACCTAAAAGCAGTTTGGAGGAAACTTTTTTAAAGTTACTTTTACAGCTATTTAAATGTTAATACCATCTGCTAGCTCATTACTGAGATACTTTGATGCACGTGGACAGGAACATAGAGAGTGTACTTATTCGTCTGTCAGAACAGCCCAAATAATTTTTCCCTGCCAGGCAAATTAAAAAGACACTTCTTCCTTCAGGCAGAGAAAGACTAGCACTTGCCATAGTTTCTCACAGAGTAAAATTCTCCTTACAGCTGAAGTGCCAGTGGTCTTCCTGTGGCTTGTTGACTTTCCCTACAGATCAGATAGCTCAAGGTATCCCAGTTGCCCAGTAAGTTTGTCTAGAGTCTCACTAGTGCTTGATTTATTCAGCTTAATTGTTGAGGCTAATTTATTACAGGTTCTGTGGAACTTGAAAATGGAGTTCCAGATTCAGAAAAGACCACACATGCTCTAGATAAGCAACATTTTTATTACAGATTTTTAAGTGACATAATTGCTGTGCATACTTTAAATGTGGACTGCAAAAACTGAAACATCTTCTGAAAGACCACATAGAATAACAAATACATACATCTATTGTGAGGAAAACCTGAACATTTAGGAGATAACACAGAGAAATCATGTGATATAATAAACTTTACAACAGTAAAGAGGTACATCTCACCTTAATCATTTGAAATGTGGTTCCTCTTAGTAATCTTGACGGTTAATCTTCTCATATGACAAAGTCCACAGGTGAAAATCTTAGGATAAAATTTTCCTTTTCTAAATTTTAAAAACAAATCTCTTCCACTTCATACTAACCATGATCTCCTCAGAGTATATTTCTCACATTTACCGTTCAAAGTGGGAGGTTGCAGTTCTGCCCCAAGTATAATCACTTCAAGTTGTTTACTATCTTCTCTTGTTAAAAACTTATCTCTATGATTATCAGGGGCAGATCTCCAATGAGACCTCCTTGATAAAACAGAATAACAGAACTCTTGACTGTGATATTTTTCACATGCAAACTGAGGAAATGCAAGGGTTTTAATCACTTCCAATCTGTTTAAGCTCCACTTCTCCCACCTGGCCCAGGAGAACATCTTCCCACTCTTACTTTAGCAGTCACCCTAAAGAGGGAGAAGCCATCTCAAAGTATCCTAGCAGAGAGGGGCATACCTTGTAATGGACAGAGATTCCATGAAGACAGCCCCTAAATGAAGAAGATTGTGATCCATATTTCTACAAAATGTTGTACTTCTTACTGTACTTAATTTCACAAGTCTTCATGTAAGTATTTATAACTTTGTGTATTCACTAATATACGCAAGTCAATTAAAGACACTGAAAAATCTATTCTGGAAATAGACCAGCTGTACTGTTTCTTTGTTGGTTTTTTGTACTCTTCTTAAATGAATTGATTTAATGTAAAACTTGTGATATTTAAATAACTGCAAGGATCTGTTCGGTAAATGGTTTTTCTACCTGTTTTCCACTGGAAGCCCTATGTGACACAACTGGCTGCAGTGGAAGCTTTTGCATTATAGCAACACAAAGGATTTTGATTTCAGGTGATAAAACAAATGCTGATAGAGGTAATTGCTCCAGATAGCTTTATATTTTTGCTGGGGTAAAAAGTAAAGACAATAAAATAACCTCAACATTTTGATTCTAAATTACTCACATAAAGCAAAAGAGGATGGATGCTTCCACCACTGGAATGCATAGTAGTTAGACTTTAAGTGCAATGCTTGCTTCATGCACGCTATGACAAAATGAAAGCAATGCTGGAATGGATATATGAATTGTAGGCAAACAAAAATAAACTCATAATATAAAATGCATATAGTCAAAATATAATTAGAAGTGGTTTAAATCCTGAATATTGACATAGTGGGGGAACATCACTGAACTCTGATTATCATCTCTCTGCACAAATATACTCTGAGTGGTTTTCTAGATGCTGTGGGTATCTAGATGCTGTAAGTTACAATGAGCATATATAAGTATTAACTTTGTCTCTTATAGATAAATGTAAGAAATACAGGTATACATTTTTGTTTGATCTAGTTTTCCTGATTCTATGCCCAATGCCTCAACTGTAAAACCATCCTTACTGCAGTCTCATACACAAATTTCTCTTCCTGAAGACCACAGTCAATCTTCTCAGACAGCAGTGTGCTACTACCATACCGCTACCACCACGAGGAACAAAGCAACAGGAAAAGCACTAGACCTCTGCTATCTCAGCAGGGCCTGAATTTCTGAGAGGTAAATTACATTTATGCCCTAGAAAGCATACTTCTGATTCCCAGTTTGTCATGCCAGACCTCTTCATCCTTACTACCAATATTGTATGATGAATAAAGAATCAAACATCTTATCATTTGCAATATCCTTTCTTGTGACAGTACAACCTATTGATTTTTTTCTATCCTTCCTCTTCCTTGAGTCTCTATCTTGAGCCCAGTTCCCACGCAGGGCATGAGAACACACATTTCTGTGCTTCCAAGCATCTTGGGCTCCCCCATGTGTGTGCTGTGGTTTCTGCATGAGCACAGTGACTGAATTGGCTGATGTGCCCTTCTCCTTTTCTTCTTAGTATTTAAGTTTTGTCTCACAGGATGGGTTTTGTTTCTCTTTTCTCTCTGTATATTGTTTTCAGCCTATACCAATCCATTACCAGCAGAGGTCTTTCTCCAGAGATAGACAAAGACAAGACAGGCTTATTTTTTATATAAACTGTGACTGTTGCTAAAAGCACAAATGTGTTCTATGTAGGCAGGACATCCAGATTTCATTCCTGAATCACGACCAAAACCATGCAACCAGGACCTTGAGACCAGTTTTGGAATTTTTTTTTTCTTTTTTTTTTTTGTCTTAACTGAGAAGATCCAGACATAGCAAAACATAGAAAAGGCTCTTCTGGTATTTCAGCGGGTCTTTGTAACAGCAGAGGGCTCTGCTGTGTATAGTAACAGTATCTAGTAAAGAACTTAATGAATATACAAGAGAACTAACAGAGATCTGTTAAGATACCCTGCCTTTCTTTATAGAGCAAATAAACTAGTCAGTGACAGCTGTTAAACTATTCTAATACAAACAAAACTATTTTCCTTATGAATGTAAACAAGATGGTAGCTATAGCTAGACACCTGATTATTAAGATCTACCAGACATATTTTTCTTGTTATTCTAATTTATTAACACATTAGTTTTGAGTTCTGAAAGTCCAAGACTATTTCTTTTGCATCATTTCAGAGGTTTAATCCAGCACTGAGAAAAAAAACAACAAATACCTTTTTAAGGGTACAGGTACCTTCTCTCTTAAGAGAGTCAATAATCCGTGGCACTTTGCAAGACCAAGTCTCATTTAGAATATGTTTTACATTAATTTAAAACAGAAAATAAAAAAGTTATGCCATTTCTCTATTTTATTAAAAGCTACCCATGACTTTGTAAGTGTCTCTTCCTGATGGCTTCTTTTCTTTGCTTTTGTCAGTTGACCTGAATGGTCTGAGATCTTAGGGTTCTTTCCCCCCTTCACTGGAATGCAGTGTATATGACTGCCACACCAACTTCTTGCACACGACAGTATTTTGGCATGCAACTATAATTTTACAAGAAAAAAACCCAAAACAAACTGGGTAGAATTCACATATCTAATCCACATAAGAGTTGGAGAGAGAAGCACTTCGTAAGTTACATTTCTGCTCACCACTACTTACAATTTGGAAGCATTCTGCTCTCCTGCAGTAGAGTTCCCTGTGAGCTCTGCTGTGGCAGCTGACAGCCTCAGGATTGCTTAAGAGCTGACAACATGCAGCAAATTGAAAAAATAAATTCCTAAAACGCTGTGCAACCTTGTGTCAGGAAGGTTATAAAATGCATCCTGATTAAGTAACAACTTCCTAATTACTCAGCTCTATTCAGTGGGGTTTTTATTCTTTCCACAGATAAAGTACTATCTAGAGAATTATTAGGTTATATCTAAAATACATGGGTATTCATACCAAGAAGAGAATGTATCAGAGGAAAATTACAAATAATAGGAACAGCTAGTTGATAATTTTTGCAATGTTACCATGAATGAATCGAAGTTGTAATGTTACAGTATACAACTGGTAAGAGGAAAGTACTCTATAAAAATCAATTCATTATACAGACAAGCTTTAATCCTATATTCTATGATTCTGGTTTTGGCAACTTCAGTAATCACAACAGTTGGCAATACTTAATACTGTTACTATGCTTCTCATCAGTAGATTTTAGGGCAGCTGTAATCTGAGTACCTTCTGAGTCCTTTCATAAGAAATCAAAGTTGTGCCTAACAAGTCCTTTGAGATCCCATTACTCTGAACTTGGGCAAGAACAACATTTAAGTGGTACAAATGTTGGCTTTGATCTCCAAGTACAGCTAAATATTGAGCATTTCCCAATTAAAAGCATTTAGTTCTTCAAAATGTTGTCACGCATTGACAACTTTTGGTTTCAGGAAGCCCACATTCAGGTTGACTTCCTATCTCCAGTTTAGGTTTTGCACATTAGAGCTTGCCTGAAAAAAAGACCATGCCACCAGTGTAAGTAAACATGCCAGCTTCTACCAAGACAATGTAACTGCTAGCTATTCCAGAAAACTATGACATAGTTATGAGGCAGCTCAAAATGTTACTGCATCACCAAGCTTCCCAGGTAATCAAGGCCCACTCTTGCTTTACAGTCACTGCAGCACTTCCCACCTCTGCAACTGAACGTCAGCATCGCTTGTCCACTGCAATCCGTGGCGACAGTCTAATCGAAGTGAAGCCCACTTCAGTAAACAACATTTTACATTTTTTTATGAAGTCGTATCTTTTCTGTATCTTTACTGTGCTTCTTTTTGTAATCAGAAAGAAACATTTTAATTTCTAGCTCCTGTATTTTAATAAGTTGCTATATTAGCAATGGAAAAAAAAAATCCTTGAACTTTTCCATTCGGCTGCTTGATTTTACTTGATTCTTAAAGCAAATGTGTCCAATACAGTGACCTTGTCCATATATTTTACAACAATGAGTTATATGATGCTGAAACCCTCCAGGGGTAAAAACTTGGTGGGAAGATCCGTCTCTAATCAAGCTGAAGCACAACCTACAAAATGAGTCTCATGGCCCAGGTCCACAGCATTTTTTAAAAAAGATTTATTTGCTTTGTGAAGCAAGTCAGCTTCAGATGAGATTTTTAAAAGAAGCTTTTATTAAAGTATTAATAATTTGAACTATTTAATGCCAGTAGCAGCTACCATTCCATAAAAAAGGCTTCCAACGTTTTATTCTCAAGTATCTGGCCTTTTTCATGGGAAACTTTATTAAAATCCACATGTTCAGAACAGTTCAGTTTCAACAAAATCATCATTTTTCACTAAAAACCCTCTGAGCAGTTTTATTTTGAATGTAGTGTGTATAAAAAAATGCATCGCAAAATAAAATTATGTTATTTTCATAGAGCACCTTTCCAATTAATTCTTATGAAGATAATTCAATAGACTACTTTACATGTTTCATTTTGGGTTTGTTTTTTGGGTAGGGAGTTGGGGTTGGTTTTTTTTTTTCACTTATCATGAGAGAATGAGAGCTGGTAAACATTACGATATGAAGTCACTGAACTGACGCTTTTTCCACTGACTGCACTGAGCTTTGGACCAGGTCTTAAAGGTTTTATGTTCAGTTTGAAGAACAGTAGGAACAGTAATTTCTCTGAAGATGCTCCTTATATTCTGAACTGTTACCATCAGCAGTATTCCACAGGAAACAACCATCCTCCATACTTGTACGACACAGAATACAGAAAGGGTTTGCTCTTTTTGCATAAAAAAACCATAGTTTTTGTAATGTGGTTTCCATTTACTTAGGGTCCTCAAAGATTCCTAAATATCATTAACAACACTTTGCCATTTTAAGCCATTAAGAGTAGTTTTCTATCCAGCGCCTTTATGTAAATGAAACAGCAGAAGAAAAATGAATGCCTAGTTACCATGTGCCATTATTGTAATCACAGGGTTTAAACCATGCAACTATTCATGACAAAGAAGCTTGCTGAAGGTCTGTCAAAATGGAAACGTGACGATCAAGGTTTTTTCTCCAACTCTGTTTACCTTTCTATGTATTTATGCATTTGCTGTTGTTCTGTATCTCCAACTCCTCACCATCAACATGAAATTCATTATTTTAGCTTCTTATGACTGCAAGAAAACCATCCTATGTCTTTACGACTAAAGATGGAATACAACATGGGGACCAAAGAACTGCCCTTGGTAAGCAGTACTTGAAACCTTCTTTGTCTGGCTTGCCTGAAACGTGTGTTCATATGATTTGTATAGGATACATGAACTGCCTGTTGATTAGGCCAATTGATCACCACAGGCCAACTTGCAAAAGCTAACATCATCTCTGAAGCATATAGCATAAGCCTGTAATTATGCATGCTATCTGCAGTTCAACTCAGGGGGCAGCGGGTAGAGAGAAAGGAAGATTTCCGTAAGTAAATCAAAAGATACTTCATCCTTAATAGGTCATTGCACAAGATTTTTACAAACATGCATTAACTAATTTCGCAGCTCATGAGGTAAGTTTTCTTCTCATATGATATGTAGACATGCCAAGACACAAGTCGAAGTGGCATGCACAAAAACACAGTCACACTGACATTGGAGTGGAATGCTGACTCTCCTGAAGCCATCAGGAGCTTTGCTGCTAACTTCAATAAGCAAGAAGATAGGCACAACTTTGCCTCAACATTACAAGTTCATCATACACTATTTGCTTTCCTGAAAGTATCTGTATTAAAATAATATTTGGAGATATGTTTATCATAATTAAAGCAACAGATACTTTTTCTATAACACAAACACCACTTCATATTACATTAAACATGGAAAGGCTTATTTTCATCCTATTTACTTCCTGTGTGCATTTCTAAACTTAGGAAATTAATCAGACTATTTCAAGTTTGCATATATTCATTCAAATGTTTTACTAAAAATGTGTGCTTTGGCTTGTACATCGTGTTTTAAGATTGTTTGCCTTATTCCAATGCTGCTGTGCTATGTTATGTGCCAACAAGCAGCACTACAGAATTTGCAAACAAGGTCTGAGGTCTTGCTTGGATTGTCAGCTAGTGGCAGAAATTGAGATTTCAGGCAGCCTGTACCTTTCCTTCCTGGTGGATCAATCAGAGATACTGTGTCAGTGCTGGCTGGAAACTTTCTGCTACACCAGCTGTTTTTTGGGGGCAGACTGGGGGTGGAATAGTAGTGTGTGGACCAAGAGCAAAGGTTAATTTGTGTTCTCCCCCTAGCAAAATTAGTGGTTCCAAATCCATTGGACTTTGATTTTTAATAAGCTGGGTAGCATTTCAACCTTGATTTCTAATGAACCCCGAAACACTCACACTCAAATCAAGATGTCTGGGAAGTCTACTTGTAAACACTGAATGTAAATCTTAGAATTTAAAGCAAGTTGAACATTTCAGGTGATCTGATTAAAGCCTAATGCAAAATCACTTCTGGTTTTGGCTTTTTTGTGGTAAATTTGACCTTGACAAGTCTCACCACAGCTTGAAATCTTTTCTTCTGAACTACATTTTATCAAACCTGGGAAAAAAGCACCATGACACTGCTTGTTAATTATCAGTCAAAAAGCCAGATTCAGGTAACACTCAGCTTTCCAGACACACAACTAATGAAAACTTTAAAGGAAAAGCGTCAAAATATACCAGCTGCAAAACTTGACATTTCAAAAGTTAAAAAGGTTTAAAATATGGGAGGAAAAAAAAACAGTCTGAAGGAGATGCAGACTGCAATGTCCAGAAACAGTTAGTGAAGCTGCAAATAAACAAAAATGTCCTCTTGGAACTTGAATTTCTAACATACAGTGCTCCACTGGGTCATTTTGTCAGCAGAATTTTGGAGGGGGGATAAGCAGGGCCAGACACAATCTACTCAGCCTTCCCAAGCTGAACAGTAAACAAGAAAAAACTTTCAGTACAATGACTGGAAATACACAAAATTTAATATCTGAGTAAAACAAATGAGTTTTCTACACCACCTCAAGACAGTCCCTTCAGCACAAAACCCATCCCATGTCTGTTATTTTGTTAACTATGAATTGACTAAAATTCCCAAGTAGCAATTATTTCTAAAATAGCACAGAGCAAGAGCTAAAATATTGCACTTGAAATAGAATAAGGACTGGAACAAATTACTTATGAAACTAAACACTATGGCAAGCAGAAGCTTGTTAGAAAGAAGAAATAGTAAAGACAGGGAGAAGACTCAAGATATAATGGTATGGGACAAAATGAAATTAAATGCAGCAAAAGCAGCTTGCTTTCTCTTAATCAACTAAGGAAAGATACCAAAACACACAGAACAGAACCCAAGTCTCAAACCATCTAATTTAGGCACCTAAAATAGGAAGCTGGTTTTCTATATCCTAAGTCAGTGGAGAAAGTAAAAAGAAGGTTCTATGAAAACAGTTCATAAATAAGCCTGATTTACAGCCCAGGCTCTTACTCAGGGAGGTAACATTCGGTCATACGAATATTCCCGAGTGAATGATCCCTTATTCCACTCTCTGAGCACAAACAAGGAGACTCTTCTGGGCACCCAGGACGGTTAAAACGGGCCTTCTCCTCCCCAGTGGCATCAAGAACGTGAGATTATCTACCTCTCTGCCCCCGAATGCTGCTGCTGTTGTATTTCATGGCAGATCTCCAGTCATTTGCTATGAAAGCTGAACTGAACCCGAGAGATAAAAACATTTTCATCATCTGGAAACAATGAGGAAACTCTGAAAGAGGACCGACTTGTTTCTGTGGGAGGGAAGGATCGGGAGAAAATGCACCGCTGGCAGAGCGACAGCGTGAGGGAAGAGGCTGCTGGCGTTCAGCCTCCCTGCCTGATCTCTGCTCCCGACTCGCTCTCTAGCAGCCCAGCAACAGGTGACCCATCTGCAGACCCACGGCCGCACACCAAACCTCACGCCGCATTGCTAACGCCACCGCGAAGCTGGGAAATGAGAGCAGGAGGCGGTTTTGCCCAACGGAGCCAGGAGAATCAGCGGGAGCAACACTGCGTTTCTCAAACCCCAGAGCAGAAAAACAAATCCAGACAAAGGGAGCGCTCTCTGCCGCGGGCAGGCGGCGGCAGGCGGCGGCACGGCGGAACCCGCCGCCGCCCGCGCAGCGG